>NC_068383.1:29354775-29362275 GCF_023724105.1 Carassius gibelio | reverse complement strand
CTGATTGTTCCAATTGTATCTGCTATATCTCTTCCAGGAATGCTGTAGCTTTGTGTTGGCTGAATAATATCTCCGATTACTCTTTTCATCCTGTTTACCAAAACTTTGGTGAGTATTTTGTAGTCTGTGTTTAACAAGCTAATCGGCCTATAATTTTCTAAATCTAGTTTATTCCCCTTCTTAAAAACTAGTGTAATCACTCCCTCTACCATTTTACTCTGTATTATTTCTGTTCTCTCCATTCCTTTATATACTTCCACTAAAATTGGTGCTACATCATTTTTATATAATTTGTACCATTCTGTCCCTATCCCATCACTTCCTGGGCTTTTCCCACTTCTTAAACCTTCTATTGCAGCTATAACCTCTTCTTCCTCTATCTCTCTATCACACCATATCTTTTCTTCTTCCCCTAGCTCCCTCTCTACACACTTCAATACTTCCTCTATACTTGCCTCATCCACACATCCTCTCATATACAACTCACCATAAAACTCTTGCACCCTCTCCAATATATCTACATAGTCTGTTATTATCTCTCTCTTTTTTGAATATATTTCATGGATATATGTCTTACCTTGCCTTCTTTTTTCTAAACCCAGGAAATACCCTGTGCACTTTTCTCCTTCCAGTGCATATTTCGCCTTACTTCTTAAAATTGCTCCTTTGCATTTTTCTTTCTCATATCTCTCTAACCTCATATTTGCTTCTATATACTTTTCCATGCAATATCCTTCTTCATTATCTACTCTGCTGAGTTCTATCCTCACTTGCTCTCTAAGCTCCCTTTCCTCTTTCATCATCCTCTCTTTTCTTTTCTTACTATACCTTATGCTTAAAGCTTTAATTTTATTTTTTACCTCCTCCCATCTCTTACCAATGTCATTATTAAATTCATCTTCCTCCAAGCATTCCTCCAACCACTGATTTTCCTGAAGTAGTAACACTTTCATCTGTTGTCTATACTCCTCTTCTTCAATATACACTGCATTTAGTATCCACATCCCTCCACCCACCTCTCTCCTTCCGACTTTGATCCTAAATCTAACCCCATCATGATCACTAAAGTTATTCTGCTGATGTCTTATTTCATCAATTATGGTATCTCCCTGCACTATCACTAAATCAATCCTACTCTGCTTTAATATCCCTTCTCTCATCTGCCTCCTTGTGAACTCTCTCTTCTCCGGATTCTCATGTCTCCATACATCAAGTAATCCCTTATCCCTCATTACTTCCATTAACATTAATCTTGATTTTTCCCACCTGAAACTCCCTCCTTTCCCAACATCCAATCTACTACATATAATGTTAAAGTCACCTACTATTATGCACCTTCCAACAATTAGATCCCTTAGCTCCTCAATACAACATCTCTTATCATTTTCCACGTTGGGAACATATATATTAATTAATCTGAATTCAATACCTCTGAATTTAAATTCTATTACTAAAATTCTCCCTACCTGATCTCTGTACACCTGCCTTACATTTTCAATCCTATCTTTTTTAATCATTATCGCTACACCCCTTGCATTTTTTGCACCATTATTAAAGTATATATCTCCCTTCCATAAATCCTTTACTTCTCTCACTTTTTCATCATCCCAATTCGTTTCTTGAATACAAATTATATCACTCCTATACGTGAATTTTAATTCCTTCAACTTGTTAATATTCCTTAACCCATTTGCATTTACTGAAGTTACAGAAACCATGCCAGCAAACCAAAGAAAACATATAAACACCCAAAACATATAAAACCATTATAGAATTCATGTACCAGAGCGTTGTTCTTTTATCAGTTCAATTCTGTCCTTATCTCTCTCCGCCTTTCTTTTGACAGTCAGTTTTTGTAGTGTTGTCTGCATTCGTTGAGGAATCTTACTTTCTTTCCTTTGAGGTACTGCTTGTTGCTCTACTTTTTTCTCTTGTTTAGTTCCCACTAGCTTTACATCCTCTTCATCCTCTTCCTCCTCTTCGTCTTGTTCATCTTGCTTCTCCTCCTCTTCTTCCTCCTCCTCCCTCCTTTCTCCATCATCAGCCTCCTCACCAGCTGTTCCAGCTCTCTGTCCCCTTACAGCTCCATCCTGTCCATTACCGCTTTCTCCTCCATCTTTTGTAACCTCCATGTCATCCTCGCTCACTGTGCTTTGCCTCTCTGTTTGATCGTCCTCCCTCCTCTCATCGTCTTCACTTTGCTCACCCTCCTCCTCTATTACTCTCTCTGTTTGCTCTCCACACTCCCTTGCATAGTGGCCTACCTTGCCACATGAAAAACATTTAAACTCTGGGCATTCTCGAAATAAATGTCCTGTTTTAATGCACAACCTGCATACACGCACCTGCCTGTCGTGTATGACACGAAAGTACTCTGTGCCTCTTAATGTTTCAAACCTGGTTGAATATGGGAGTGAGCGAACTTCATCAGTGAACCGGACTTTTAAAAATCTTGTTCCATCTAAAATATCAGTTCCTGGCCATACCCGGCGCTTAATGGCAGACAGTGGTTTAACTCCCCATTCTTCCAGCTTTGCAAAAATCTTCTGATCTTCCAAATAAACTGGCAGGTTAATAAATGACACTACCATTTCATTGTTCACAATGTCTCTGGCGTGCACCATTGCTCCTTTTACTCTAACACCGTCCATCAGTTTACTCTTTGCCATATCATCCTTCATTGTAAGTTCGTATGACCTTTCTCCTCTCACTCTGCATCCCACCACTTCTCCACACTCCTTCTTTACACCTCTTAATAAGTCCATCATAGAGATTTTTTCTGTTCCTGCCACTTCAACTTCCACAGTCAACTCTTTGGAATATTTCTCATGGTGTTCTCCACATACCTCTTTTCTGATATTCCTCCTTTCATCGCTTGCATTCATGGAAGATTGATATCCTTTTCCGCTGTCATTATCCATGCTTTGTCCATTGTTTGCTTGTCCGTCTTTCATTTTGAGTTCTTTGTTTGCTGCCATGCTTTCTATTTCCATCACAGAAATAAAACTGTATTTGATGGTCCCCCAAACAGCAAAGGCTGCTGGGGGAACACTTTAGACACAAAATAAACTTTAACTTTTGAAAACAAAGGTTATTTCAAAAATAAAAACGAATTTAAATACTGTTTTAGATGTAAAGATTCTCTGTTTGCTCTTTCAGCTACTCACTTCCTGGACTGTACCACTATCGGGCATAGCCAGGTTGGTATGGCCATAAGCGAAGTCTGCTGCAAAGAGAGGGCTATTTAAAGACCAGCCAATCTTATCGCCAGTACATTATATAAGTAGGAAAGAAAACCCAAAAGCTTAAAGCACCTGGTATTCCTCGGCAGTCTCTCATCAAAGTACTAACCAGACCTAAACCTGCTAAGATTCAGAGATCGGGCATTGACTCTATTTTTTGGCAAAATTATTATAAACTAAGTGAAAAATGTCCAAAAAGCTTACAGCACCTGGTATTCCCAGGCGGTCTCCCATCCAAGTACTAACCAGGCCCAAACCTGCTTAGCTTCCGAGATCAGACGAGATCGGGCATAGCCAGGTTGGTATGGCCGTAAGCGAAGTCTGCTGCAAAGAGAGGGCTATTTAAAGATCAGCCAATCTTATCGCCAGTACATTATATAAGTAGGAAAGAAAGCCCAAAAGCTTAAAGCACCTGGTATTCCTAGGCAGTCTCTCATCAAAGTACTAACCAGACCTAAACCTGCTAAGATTCAGAGATCGGGCATTGACTCTTTTTTTTTTTTTTTTAATGAAAGATTATTATATAATTCGTGAAATTTTCCAAAAAGATTAAAGCACCTGGTATTCCCAGGCAGTCTCCCATCCATGTACTAACCAGGCCCAAACCTGCAAATATTCAGAGATCGGGCATTGACTCTATTTTTTGGCAAAATTATTATAAACTAAGTGAAAAATGTCCAAAAAGCTTACAGCACCTGGTATTCCCAGGCGGTCTCCAATCCAAATACTAACCAGGCCCAAACCTGCTTAGCTTCCGAGATCAGACGAGATCGGGCATAGCCAGGTTGGTATGGCCGTAAGCGAAGTCTGCTGCAAAGAGAGGGCTATTTAAAGAGCAGCCAATCTTATCGCCAGTACATTATATAAGTAGGAAAGAAAGCCCAAAAGCTTAAAGCACCTGGTATTCCTAGGCAGTCTCTCATCAAAGTACTAACCAGACCTAAACCTGCTAAGATTCAGAGATCGGGCATTGACTCTTTTTTTTTTTTTTTTTTTTTTTTTTTAATGAAAGATTATTATATAATTCGTGAAATTTTCCAAAAAGATTAAAGCACCTGGTATTCCCAGGCAGTCTCCCATCCATGTACTAACCAGACCTAAACCTGCTAAGATTCAGAGATCGGGCATTGACTCTATTTTTTGGCAAAATTATTATAAAATAAGTGAAAAATGTCCAAAAAGCTTACAGCACCTGGTATTCCCAGGCGGTCTCCCATACAAGTATTAACCAGGCCCAAACCTGCTTAGCTTCCGAGATCAGACGAGATCGGGCATAGCCAGGTTGGTATGGCCGTAAGCGAAGTCTGCTGCAAAGAGAGGGCTATTTAAAGATCAGCCAATCTTATCGCCAGTACATTATATAAGTAGGAAAGAAAGCCCAAAAGCTTAAAGCACCTGGTATTCCTAGGCAGTCTCTCATCAAAGTACTAACCAGGCCCAAACCTGCAAATATTCAGAGATCGGGCATTGACTCTTTTTTTTTTTTTTTTTTTTTAATGAAAGATTATTATATAATTCGTGAAATTTTCCAAAAAGATTAAAGCACCTGGTATTCCCAGGCAGTCTCCCATCCATGTACTAACCAGGCCCAAACCTGCAAATATTCAGAGATCGGGCATTGACTCTATTTTTTGGCAAAATTATTATATACTAAGTGAAAAATGTCCAAAAAGCTTACAGCACCTGGTATTCCCAGGCAGTCTCCCATCCATGTACTAACCAGGCCCAAAGCTGCAAATATTCAGAGATCGGGCATTGACTCTATTTTTTGGCAAAATTATTATATACTAAGTGAAAAATGTCCAAAAAGCTTACAGCACCTGGTATTAACAGGCAGTCTCCCATCCAAGTACTAACCAGGCCCAAACCTGCTTAGCTTCCGAGATCAGACGAGATCGGGCATAGCCAGGTTGGTATGGCCGTAAGCGAAGTCTGCTGCAAAGAGAGGGCTATTTAAAGATCAGCCAATCTTATCGCCAGTACATTATATAAGTAGGAAAGAAAGCCCAAAAGCTTAAAGCACCTGGTATTCCTAGGCAGTCTCTCATCAAAGTACTAACCAGACCTAAACCTGCTAAGATTCAGAGATCGGGCATTGACTCTTTTTTTTTTTTTTTTTTTTCTTTTTTTTAATGAAAGATTATTATATAATTCGTGAAATTTTCCAAAAAGCTTACAGCACCTGGTATTAACAGGCAGTCTCCCATCCATGTACTAACCAGTCCCAAACCTGCTAAGATTCAGAGATCGGGCATTGACTCTATTTTTTGGCAAAATTATTATATACTAAGTGAAAAATTTCCAAAAAGCTTACAGCACCTGGTATTCCCAGGCGGTCTCCCATCCAAGTACTAACCAGGCCCAAACCTGCTTAGCTTCCGAGATCAGACGAGATCGGGCATAGCCTTTTTTTTTTTTTTTTTTTTTTTTTTTTTTTTTTTTACCCATCATAATAACTTCTTTATGCTTTTTTAAAAAATCTCTTAATACATTAAAATATTCCTTCTTTTCATTCTCTACAATCGGTGCATGAAAATTAACTACAATAACTTTTTTCTCCTCATACTCCATTTCAACCGCAATACATTTCCCATCTACGTCATTATATATTGTTTTACATGATACCCCACAGTTTTCTTTTATTAAAATCGCAACTCCTCTTCCCAGCCTCCCATCACCATTGTTATAAAAAATCTCTCCACTCCACCTTTTCCTTATTTCAGTCATGTACTCTTCCCTCCAGTTAGTTTCTTGTAATAAAATCACATCCTCTCTTTTACACATTTCTTTCACCTTTTCAAATTTACCCATGTCCATTAGTCCCCGTGCATTAAAAGTAACACAACTTAAAACCATTAAAAGAAATAAAAATAAATACCTAAAAAACATTATTCTTTATCTTCTCCCTCCAGCACTCTTAACACTTCATATCTGTTTACACTTTTTACTCGGCCCCTTGTCATTAATTTTTTCCTTACATTTTCCACATTTGGTTTTACCTTTAATGTTCTCCTTCTACTTTGTCCTCTCTCCCCTCTGTCTTTTCCCATGTTGTCCATCCTTGTTTCTTCTTCGCTGCCCATTTCTTTGTTTTGATCATGCATTCCTTGTCCATCACTCTCCACATTATCCAAAAGATTTTTAAAACTGTCCGATATTTCCATTTCTGTCCACTGAGTATTCTGTTCTACTGTTTGTTCCTCATCCATATCATTGCTTTTTCCTTCTTCTTCTTTCTCTTGGTTGTCTGTTCCTCCTTCTGTTTCCTTCTGTGGTAATCCTTCATCCCCTTGTCTTTCATCAATATCTCCTTCCTCTTCAGTGTTTCCTTCATGCACCTGTCCATCCACCCGATGTTCCAGACCTCCTTCCTCTCCCTCCATCCAACACTCACACTTATTTAAAATCTTTTGACACTCCGGGCATCTGACCGCGTTGCAATCCCTTGCGAAATGTCCCCTTTCCTCGCACTTGTGACACTTAAATTCAGGGCATTCCTTAAGCAGATGATCTGGGCTCATGCACAGCTTACAGGTCTTCACCTGGTGGCTGTGCATCACCCTAAAGTACTGCGGCCCTTCTGCTGTTTCCAGCTTTGTGCTGTAGGGCAATGATGCCACCTCCTTGGGGAATCGCACTTTTAAAAACCTTGTTCCATCCTCTATTTCAGTGCCCGGGTAGCATCTTCTTTTTAATTTTGATATGGGATTAACTCCCCATCCCTCCAATTTTCTAAAAATGTCTTTATCATCAAGGTAGACGGGCAGGTGCATGAAGGAAACAACATAATCTCTATTTTGCAGTTTCTTTATTTCACAGTTCACTCCTTTAATTAACAATCCCTCAGTCAGTTCATCACATGTTTCTTCTCTTTCCATTGTCAGTTCATATTCCTTTCCTTGTCTTGGCCTTAGCGCTAAGATTTTCCCATATCCACATTTGTCCGTCACCGCTTTAATAATATCCACAGCTCTCACCTCATTTACGTTCTCCACATTCACAATCACAGTTGCCTCCTTTAAGTATTTCCTTTCACCAAATTTATCTCTTGCATCTTGTTTTTTACCGTGTCCTGCTCGTTGTCGATACTCCAGTCCAGGGTCGTTTGCCATGCGTGTCTCTCCAGCCAGTCCAGTGTCGTTTGCCTTACGTGTCTCTCCAGCCAATCCAGTGTCGTTTGCCATGCGTGTCTCTCCAGCCAGTCCAGTGTCGTTTGCCATGCGTCTCTCTCCAGCCAATCCAGTGTCATTTGCCATGT
>NC_068383.1:29349775-29352275 GCF_023724105.1 Carassius gibelio | reverse complement strand
AATGAAAGATTATTATATAATTCGTGAAATTTTCCAAAAAGCTTACAGCACCTGGTATTAACAGGCAGTCTCCCATCCATGTACTAACCAGTCCCAAACCTGCTAAGATTCAGAGATCGGGCATTGACTCTATTTTTTGGCAAAATTATTATATACTAAGTGAAAAATTTCCAAAAAGCTTACAGCACCTGGTATTCCCAGGCGGTCTCCCATCCAAGTACTAACCAGGCCCAAACCTGCTTAGCTTCCGAGATCAGACGAGATCGGGCATAGCCTTTTTTTTTTTTTTTTTTTTTACCCATCATAATAACTTCTTTATGCTTTTTTAAAAAATCTCTTAATACATTAAAATATTCCTTCTTTTCATTCTCTACAATCGGTGCATGAAAATTAACTACAATAACTTTTTTCTCCTCATACTCCATTTCAACCGCAATACATTTCCCATCTACGTCATTATATATTGTTTTACATGATACCCCACAGTTTTCTTTTATTAAAATCGCAACTCCTCTTCCCAGCCTCCCATCACCATTGTTATAAAAAATCTCTCCACTCCACCTTTTCCTTATTTCAGTCATGTACTCTTCCCTCCAGTTAGTTTCTTGTAATAAAATCACATCCTCTCTTTTACACATTTCTTTCACCTTTTCAAATTTACCCATGTCCATTAGTCCCCGTGCATTAAAAGTAACACAACTTAAAACCATTAAAAGAAATAAAAATAAATACCTAAAAAACATTATTCTTTATCTTCTCCCTCCAGCACTCTTAACACTTCATATCTGTTTACACTTTTTACTCGGCCCCTTGTCATTAATTTTTTCCTTACATTTTCCACATTTGGTTTTACCTTTAATGTTCTCCTTCTACTTTGTCCTCTCTCCCCTCTGTCTTTTCCCATGTTGTCCATCCTTGTTTCTTCTTCGCTGCCCATTTCTTTGTTTTGATCATGCATTCCTTGTCCATCACTCTCCACATTATCCAAAAGATTTTTAAAACTGTCCGATATTTCCATTTCTGTCCACTGAGTATTCTGTTCTACTGTTTGTTCCTCATCCATATCATTGCTTTTTCCTTCTTCTTCTTTCTCTTGGTTGTCTGTTCCTCCTTCTGTTTCCTTCTGTGGTAATCCTTCATCCCCTTGTCTTTCATCAATATCTCCTTCCTCTTCAGTGTTTCCTTCATGCACCTGTCCATCCACCCGATGTTCCAGACCTCCTTCCTCTCCCTCCATCCAACACTCACACTTATTTAAAATCTTTTGACACTCCGGGCATCTGACCGCGTTGCAATCCCTTGCGAAATGTCCCCTTTCCTCGCACTTGTGACACTTAAATTCAGGGCATTCCTTAAGCAGATGATCTGGGCTCATGCACAGCTTACAGGTCTTCACCTGGTGGCTGTGCATCACCCTAAAGTACTGCGGCCCTTCTGCTGTTTCCAGCTTTGTGCTGTAGGGCAATGATGCCACCTCCTTGGGGAATCGCACTTTTAAAAACCTTGTTCCATCCTCTATTTCAGTGCCCGGGTAGCATCTTCTTTTTAATTTTGATATGGGATTAACTCCCCATCCCTCCAATTTTCTAAAAATGTCTTTATCATCAAGGTAGACGGGCAGGTGCATGAAGGAAACAACATAATCTCTATTTTGCAGTTTCTTTATTTCACAGTTCACTCCTTTAATTAACAATCCCTCAGTCAGTTCATCACATGTTTCTTCTCTTTCCATTGTCAGTTCATATTCCTTTCCTTGTCTTGGCCTTAGCGCTAAGATTTTCCCATATCCACATTTGTCCGTCACCGCTTTAATAATATCCACAGCTCTCACCTCATTTACGTTCTCCACATTCACAATCACAGTTGCCTCCTTTAAGTATTTCCTTTCACCAAATTTATCTCTTGCATCTTGTTTTTTACCGTGTCCTGCTCGTTGTCGATACTCCAGTCCAGGGTCGTTTGCCATGCGTGTCTCTCCAGCCAGTCCAGTGTCGTTTGCCTTACGTGTCTCTCCAGCCAATCCAGTGTCGTTTGCCATGCGTGTCTCTCCAGCCAGTCCAGTGTCGTTTGCCATGCGTCTCTCTCCAGCCAATCCAGTGTCATTTGCCATGTGTGTCTCTCCAGCCAGTCCAGTGTCGTTTGCCTTACGTGTCTCTCCAGCCAATCCAGTGTCGTTTGCCATGCGTGTCTCTCCAGCCAGTCCAAAGTCGTTTGCCAATAATCCATCCATTGTAAAAAAAACACAAACAAAAAATTAACCACCCTCCAGCCAGCAAGATGCTGCTGTTAGGTGGTTTAAAACTAAAAAACCTCACAAAAAATAAACTAAAAGTCCAAAAATAACTCACAAAACAAACACTAACAGAAAAATCAAAATGGAGGAGAGCCTTCCTCTCCAAACTGCAGCCAACACTTCCTGTAGCTCTCTAGCGCCCTCAGGTTGGTATGGCCGTAAGCGAAGTCTGCTGCAAAGAGAGGGCTATTTAAAGACCAGCCAATC
>NC_068383.1:29257297-29346775 GCF_023724105.1 Carassius gibelio | reverse complement strand
TCAAAAGCTTGTCTCTCTATTAGAGAAAGCTGTTTCATTCAGTATTCAGTGCAAATCTTGCCAAACTGATAGATGCTTATGCCTTATGAAGTACAATGTTTTCTGCAATGCTGTAAAACAGTTTTTAATGTGTTAGAAGTTATATACACAAAAACTAATGTTAGGACTTCAATGATCAAGATTGTCAGTTTACAGCTTTCTGAGTCCAGAAATGTTAAAATAGTGTTTCTGTTCAAATGAAGTGAAATCAAGCCCAAATCTGCTCAAAAGCTTGTCTCTCTAATAGAGAAAGCTGTTTCATTCAGTATTCAGTGCAAATCTTGCCAAACTGATAGATGCTTATGCCATATGAAATACAATGTTTTCTGCAATGCTGTAAGACAGATTTTAATGTGTTAGAAGTTATATACACAAAAACTAATGTTAGGACTTCAATGATCAAGATTGTCAGTTTACAGCTTTCTGAGTCCAGTAATGCTGAAATAGTACTTCTGTTCAAATGAAGTGAAATCTAGCCCAAATCTGCTCAAAAGCTTGTCTGTCTAATAGAGAAAGCTGTTTCATTCAGTATTCAGTGCAAATCTTGCCAAACTGATAGATGCTTATGCCATATGAAATACAATGTTTTCTGCAATGCTGTAAGACAGTTTTTAATGTGTTAGAAGTTATATGCACAAAAACTTATGTTAGGACTTCAATGATCAAGATTGTCAGTTTACAGCTTTCTGAGTCCAGTAATGCTGAAACAGTACTTCTGTTCAAATGAAGTGAAATCTAGCCCAAATCTGCTCAAAAGCTTGTCTCTCTAATAGAGAAAGCTGTTTCATTCAGTATTCAGTGCAAATCTTGCCAAACTGATAGATGCTTATGCCATATGAAATACAATGTTTTCTGCAATGCTGTAAGACAGTTTTTAATGTGTTAGAAGTTATATGCACAAAAACTTATGTTAGGACTTCAATGATCAAGATTGTCAGTTTACAGCTTTCTGAGTCCAGTAATGCTGAAATAGTACTTCTGTTCAAATGAAGTGAAATCTAGCCCAAATCTGCTCAAAAGCTTGTCTCTCTAATAGAGAAAGCTGTTTCATTCAGTATTCAGTGCAAATCTTGCCAAACTGATAGATGCTTATGCCATATGAAATACAATGTTTTCTGCAATGCTGTAAGACAGTTTTTAATGTGTTAGAAGTTATATGCACAAAAACTTATGTTAGGACTTCAATGATCAAGATTGTCAGTTTACAGCTTTCTGAGTCCAGTAATGCTGAAATAGTACTTCTGTTCAAATGAAGTGAAATCTAGCCCAAATCTGCTCAAAAGCTTGTCTATCTATTAGAGAAAGCTGTTTCATTCAGTATTCAGTGCAAATCTTGCCAAACTGATAGATGCTTATGCCTTATGAAGTACAATGTTTTCTGCAATGCTGTAAGACAGTTTTTAATGTGTTAGAAGTTATATACACAAAAACTAATGTTAGGACTTCAATGATCAAGATTGTCAGTTTACAGCTTTCTGAGTCCAGTAATGCTGAAATAGTACTTCTGTTCAAATGAAGTGAAATCTAGCCCAAATCTGCTCAAAAGCTTGTCTCTCTAATATAGAAACCTGTTTCATTCAGTATTCAGTGCAAATCTTGCCAAACTGATAGATGCTTATGCCTTATGAAGTACAATGTTTTCTGCAATGCTGTAAAACAGTTTTTAATGTGTTAGAAGTTATATACACAAAAACTAATGTTAGGACTTCAATGATCAAGATTGTCAGTTTACAGCTTTCTGAGTCCAGTAATGCTGAAACAGTACTTCTGTTCAAATGAAGTGAAATCTAGCCCAAATCTGCTCAAAAGCTTGTCTCTCTATTAGAGGAAGCTGTTTCATTCAGTATTCAGTGCAAATCTTGCCAAACTGATAGATGCTTATGCCTTATGAAGTACAATGTTTTCTGCAATGCTGTAAAACAGTTTTTAATGTGTTAGAAGTTATATACACAAAAACTAATGTTAGGACTTCAATGATCAAGATTGTCAGTTTACAGCTTTCTGAGTCCAGTAATGCTGAAACAGTACTTCTGTTCAAATGAAGTGAAATCTAGCCCAAATCTGCTCAAAAGCTTGTCTCTCTATTAGAGGAAGCTGTTTCATTCAGTATTCAGTGCAAATCTTGCCAAACTGATAGATGCTTATGCCTTATGAAGTACAATGTTTTCTGCAATGCTGTAAAACAGTTTTTAATGTGTTAGAAGTTATATACACAAAAACTAATGTTAGGACTTCAATGATCAAGATTGTCAGTTTACAGCTTTCTGAGTCCAGAAATGTTGAAATACTGTTTCTGTTCAAATGAAGTGAAATCAAGCCCAAATCTGCTCAAAAGCTTGTCTCTCTATTAGAGAAAGCTGTTTCATTCAGTATTCAGTGCAAATCTTGCCAAACTGATAGATGCTTATGCCTTATGAAGTACAATGTTTTCTGCAATGCTGTAAAACAGTTTTTAATGTGTTAGAAGTTATATACACAAAAACTAATGTTAGGACTTCAATGATCAAGATTGTCAGTTTACAGCTTTCTGAGTCCAGTAATGCTGAAACAGTACTTCTGTTCAAATGAAGTGAAATCTAGCCCAAATCTGCTCAAAAGCTTGTCTCTCTATTAGAGAAAGCTGTTTCATTCAGTATTCAGTGCAAATCTTGCCAAACTGATAGATGCTTATGCCTTATGAAGTACAATGTTTTCTGCAATGCTGTAAAACAGTTTTTAATGTGTTAGAAGTTATATACACAAAAACTAATGTTAGGACTTCAATGATCAAGATTGTCAGTTTACAGCTTTCTGAGTCCAGTAATGCTGAAATAGTACTTCTGTTCAAATGAAGTGAAATCTAGCCCAAATCTGCTCAAAAGCTTGTCTCTCTAATAGAGAAAGCTGTTTCATTCAGTATTCAGTGCAAATCTTGCCAAACTGATAGATGCTTATGCCATATGAAATACAATGTTTTCTGCAATGCTGTAAGACAGTTTTTAATGTGTTAGAAGTTATATACAAAAAAACTAATGTTAGGACTTCAATGATCAAGATTGTCAGTTTACAGCTTTCTGAGTCCAGTAATGCTGAAACAGTACTTCTGTTCAAATGAAGTGAAATCTAGCCCAAATCTGCTCAAAAGCTTGTCTCTCTATTAGAGGAAGCTGTTTCATTCAGTATTCAGTGCAAGTCTTGCCAAACTGATAGATGCTTATGCCTTATGAAGTACAATGTTTTCTGCAATGCTGTAAAACAGTTTTTAATGTGTTAGAAGTTATATACACAAAAACTAATGTTAGGACTTCAATGATCAAGATTGTCAGTTTACAGCATTCTGAGTCCAGAAATGTTGAAATAGTGTTTCTGTTCAAATGAAGTGAAATCAAGCCCAAATCTGCTCAAAAGCTTGTCTCTCTATTAGAGAAAGCTGTTTCATTCAGTATTCAGTGCAAATCTTGCCAAACTGATAGATACTTATGCCTTATGAAGTACAATGTTTTCTGCAATGCTGTAAAACAGTTTTTAATGTGTTAGAAGTTATATGCACAAAAACTTATGTTAGGACTTCAATGATCAAGATTGTCAGTTTACAGCTTTCTGAGTCCAGTAATGCTGAAATAGTACTTCTGTTCAAATGAAGTGAAATCTAGCCCAAATCTGCTCAAAAGCTTGTCTCTCTAATAGAGAAAGCTGTTTCATTCAGTATTCAGTGCAAATCTTGCCAAACTGATAGATGCTTATGCCATATGAAATACAATGTTTTCTGCAATGCTGTAAGACAGTTTTTAATGTGTTAGAAGTTATATGCACAAAAACTTATGTTAGGACTTCAATGATCAAGATTGTCAGTTTACAGCTTTCTGAGTCCAGTAATGCTGAAACAGTACTTCTGTTCAAATGAAGTGAAATCTAGCCCAAATCTGCTCAAAAGCTTGTCTCTCTATTAGAGAAAGCTGTTTCATTCAGTATTCAGTGCAAATCTTGCCAAACTGATAGATGCTTATGCCTTATGAAGTACAATGTTTTCTGCAATGCTGTAAAACAGTTTTTAATGTGTTAGAAGTTATATACACAAAAACTAATGTTAGGACTTCAATGATCAAGATTGTCAGTTTACAGCTTTCTGAGTCCAGAAATGTTGAAATAGTGTTTCTGTTCAAATGAAGTGAAATCAAGCCCAAATCTGCTCAAAAGCTTGTCTCTCTAATACAGAAAGCTGTTTCATTCAGTATTCAGTGCAAATCTTGCCAAACTGATAGATGCTTATGCCATATGAAATACAATGTTTTCTGCAATGCTGTAAGACAGTTTTTAATGTGTTAGAAGTTATATGCACAAAAACTTATGTTAGGACTTCAATGATCAAGATTGTCAGTTTACAGCTTTCTGAGTCCAGTAATGCTGAAATAGTACTTCTGTTCAAATGAAGTGAAATCTAGCCCAAATCTGCTCAAAAGCTTGTCTCTCTATTAGAGAAAGCTGTTTCATTCAGTATTCAGTGCAAATCTTGCCAAACTGATAGATGCTTATGCCTTATGAAGTACAATGTTTTCTGCAATGCTGTAAAACAGTTTTTAATGTGTTAGAAGTTATATACACAAAAACTAATGTTAGGACTTCAATGATCAAGATTGTCAGTTTACAGCTTTCTGAGTCCAGTAATGCTGAAATAGTACTTCTGTTCAAATGAAGTGAAATCTAGCCCAAATCTGCTCAAAAGCTTGTCTCTCTATTAGAGAAAGCTGTTTCATTCAGTATTCAGTGCAAATCTTGCCAAACTGATAGATGCTTATGCCTTATGAAGTACAATGTTTTCTGCAATGCTGTAAAACAGTTTTTAATGTGTTAGAAGTTATATACACAAAAACTAATGTTAGGACTTCAATGATCAAGATTGTCAGTTTACAGCTTTCTGAGTCCAGTAATGCTGAAATAGTACTTCTGTTCAAATGAAGTGAAATCTAGCCCAAATCTGCTCAAAAGCTTGTCTCTCTAATAGAGAAAGCTGTTTCATTCAGTATTCAGTGCAAATCTTGCCAAACTGATAGATGCTTATGCCATATGAAATACAATGTTTTCTGCAATGCTGTAAGACAGTTTTTAATGTGTTAGAAGTTATATACAAAAAAACTAATGTTAGGACTTCAATGATCAAGATTGTCAGTTTACAGCTTTCTGAGTCCAGTAATGCTGAAACAGTACTTCTGTTCAAATGAAGTGAAATCTAGCCCAAATCTGCTCAAAAGCTTGTCTCTCTATTAGAGGAAGCTGTTTCATTCAGTATTCAGTGCAAGTCTTGCCAAACTGATAGATGCTTATGCCTTATGAAGTACAATGTTTTCTGCAATGCTGTAAAACAGTTTTTAATGTGTTAGAAGTTATATACACAAAAACTAATGTTAGGACTTCAATGATCAAGATTGTCAGTTTACAGCATTCTGAGTCCAGAAATGTTGAAATAGTGTTTCTGTTCAAATGAAGTGAAATCAAGCCCAAATCTGCTCAAAAGCTTGTCTCTCTATTAGAGAAAGCTGTTTCATTCAGTATTCAGTGCAAATCTTGCCAAACTGATAGATACTTATGCCTTATGAAGTACAATGTTTTCTGCAATGCTGTAAAACAGTTTTTAATGTGTTAGAAGTTATATGCACAAAAACTTATGTTAGGACTTCAATGATCAAGATTGTCAGTTTACAGCTTTCTGAGTCCAGTAATGCTGAAATAGTACTTCTGTTCAAATGAAGTGAAATCTAGCCCAAATCTGCTCAAAAGCTTGTCTCTCTAATAGAGAAAGCTGTTTCATTCAGTATTCAGTGCAAATCTTGCCAAACTGATAGATGCTTATGCCATATGAAATACAATGTTTTCTGCAATGCTGTAAGACAGTTTTTAATGTGTTAGAAGTTATATGCACAAAAACTTATGTTAGGACTTCAATGATCAAGATTGTCAGTTTACAGCTTTCTGAGTCCAGTAATGCTGAAACAGTACTTCTGTTCAAATGAAGTGAAATCTAGCCCAAATCTGCTCAAAAGCTTGTCTCTCTATTAGAGAAAGCTGTTTCATTCAGTATTCAGTGCAAATCTTGCCAAACTGATAGATGCTTATGCCTTATGAAGTACAATGTTTTCTGCAATGCTGTAAAACAGTTTTTAATGTGTTAGAAGTTATATACACAAAAACTAATGTTAGGACTTCAATGATCAAGATTGTCAGTTTACAGCTTTCTGAGTCCAGAAATGTTGAAATAGTGTTTCTGTTCAAATGAAGTGAAATCAAGCCCAAATCTGCTCAAAAGCTTGTCTCTCTAATAGAGAAAGCTGTTTCATTCAGTATTCAGTGCAAATCTTGCCAAACTGATAGATGCTTATGCCATATGAAATACAATGTTTTCTGCAATGCTGTAAGACAGTTTTTAATGTGTTAGAAGTTATATGCACAAAAACTTATGTTAGGACTTCAATGATCAAGATTGTCAGTTTACAGCTTTCTGAGTCCAGTAATGCTGAAATAGTACTTCTGTTCAAATGAAGTGAAATCTAGCCCAAATCTGCTCAAAAGCTTGTCTATCTATTAGAGAAAGCTGTTTCGTTCAGTATTCAGTGCAAATCTTGCCAAACTGATAGATGCTTATGCCTTATGAAGTACAATGTTTTCTGCAATGCTGTAAGACAGTTTTTAATGTGTTAGAAGTTATATACACAAAAACTAATGTTAGGACTTCAATGATCAAGATTGTCAGTTTACAGCTTTCTGAGTCCAGTAATGCTGAAACAGTACTTCTGTTCAAATGAAGTGAAATCTAGCCCAAATCTGCTCAAAAGCTTGTCTCTCTATTAGAGGAAGCTGTTTCATTCAGTATTCAGTGCAAATCTTGCCAAACTGATAGATGCTTATGCCTTATGAAGTACAATGTTTTCTGCAATGCTGTAAAACAGTTTTTAATGTGTTAGAAGTTATATACACAAAAACTAATGTTAGGACTTCAATGATCAAGATTGTCAGTTTACAGCTTTCTGAGTCCAGAAATGTTGAAATACTGTTTCTGTTCAAATGAAGTGAAATCAAGCCCAAATCTGCTCAAAAGCTTGTCTCTCTATTAGAGAAAGCTGTTTCATTCAGTATTCAGTGCAAATCTTGCCAAACTGATAGATGCTTATGCCTTATGAAGTACAATGTTTTCTGCAATGCTGTAAAACAGTTTTTAATGTGTTAGAAGTTATATACACAAAAACTAATGTTAGGACTTCAATGATCAAGATTGTCAGTTTACAGCTTTCTGAGTCCAGTAATGCTGAAACAGTACTTCTGTTCAAATGAAGTGAAATCTAGCCCAAATCTGCTCAAAAGCTTGTCTCTCTATTAGAGAAAGCTGTTTCATTCAGTATTCAGTGCAAATCTTGCCAAACTGATAGATGCTTATGCCTTATGAAGTACAATGTTTTCTGCAATGCTGTAAAACAGTTTTTAATGTGTTAGAAGTTATATACACAAAAACTAATGTTAGGACTTCAATGATCAAGATTGTCAGTTTACAGCTTTCTGAGTCCAGTAATGCTGAAATAGTACTTCTGTTCAAATGAAGTGAAATCTAGCCCAAATCTGCTCAAAAGCTTGTCTCTCTATTAGAGAAAGCTGTTTCATTCAGTATTCAGTGCAAATCTTGCCAAACTGATAGATGCTTATGCCTTATGAAGTACAATGTTTTCTGCAATGCTGTAAAACAGTTTTTAATGTGTTAGAAGTTATATACACAAAAACTAATGTTAGGACTTCAATGATCAAGATTGTCAGTTTACAGCTTTCTGAGTCCAGTAATGCTGAAATAGTACTTCTGTTCAAATGAAGTGAAATCTAGCCCAAATCTGCTCAAAAGCTTGTCTCTCTAATAGAGAAAGCTGTTTCATTCAGTATTCAGTGCAAATCTTGCCAAACTGATAGATGCTTATGCCATATGAAATACAATGTTTTCTGCAATGCTGTAAGACAGTTTTTAATGTGTTAGAAGTTATATACAAAAAAACTAATGTTAGGACTTCAATGATCAAGATTGTCAGTTTACAGCTTTCTGAGTCCAGTAATGCTGAAACAGTACTTCTGTTCAAATGAAGTGAAATCTAGCCCAAATCTGCTCAAAAGCTTGTCTCTCTATTAGAGGAAGCTGTTTCATTCAGTATTCAGTGCAAGTCTTGCCAAACTGATAGATGCTTATGCCTTATGAAATACAATGTTTTCTGCAATGCTGTAAGACAGTTTTTAATGTGTTAGAAGTTATATGCACAAAAACTTATGTTAGGACTTCAATGATCAAGATTGTCAGTTTACAGCTTTCTGAGTCCAGTAATGCTGAAATAGTACTTCTGTTCAAATGAAGTGAAATCTAGCCCAAATCTGCTCAAAAGCTTGTCTCTCTAATAGAGAAAGCTGTTTCATTCAGTATTCAGTGCAAATCTTGCCAAACTGATAGATGCTTATGCCTTATGAAGTACAATGTTTTCTGCAATGCTGTAAAACAGTTTTTAATGTGTTAGAAGTTATATACACAAAAACTAATGTTAGGACTTCAATGATCAAGATTGTCAGTTTACAGCTTTCTGAGTCCAGTAATGCTGAAACAGTACTTCTGTTCAAATGAAGTGAAATCTAGCCCAAATCTGCTCAAAAGCTTGTCTCTCTATTAGAGGAAGCTGTTTCATTCAGTATTCAGTGCAAATCTTGCCAAACTGATAGATGCTTATGCCTTATGAAGTACAATGTTTTCTGCAATGCTGTAAAACAGTTTTTAATGTGTTAGAAGTTATATACACAAAAACTAATGTTAGGACTTCAATGATCAAGATTGTCAGTTTACAGCTTTCTGAGTCCAGTAATGCTGAAACAGTACTTCTGTTCAAATGAAGTGAAATCTAGCCCAAATCTGCTCAAAAGCTTGTCTCTCTATTAGAGAAAGCTGTTTCATTCAGTATTCAGTGCAAATCTTGCCAAACTGATAGATGCTTATGCCTTATGAAGTACAATGTTTTCTGCAATGCTGTAAAACAGTTTTTAATGTGTTAGAAGTTATATACACAAAAACTAATGTTAGGACTTCAATGATCAAGATTGTCAGTTTACAGCTTTCTGAGTCCAGTAATGCTGAAACAGTACTTCTGTTCAAATGAAGTGAAATCTAGCCCAAATCTGCTCAAAAGCTTGTCTCTCTATTAGAGGAAGCTGTTTCATTCAGTATTCAGTGCAAATCTTGCCAAACTGATAGATGCTTATGCCTTATGAAGTACAATGTTTTCTGCAATGCTGTAAAACAGTTTTTAATGTGTTAGAAGTTATATACACAAAAACTAATGTTAGGACTTCAATGATCAAGATTGTCAGTTTACAGCTTTCTGAGTCCAGTAATGCTGAAATAGTACTTCTGTTCAAATGAAGTGAAATCTAGCCCAAATCTGCTCAAAAGCTTGTCTCTCTAATAGAGAAAGCTGTTTCATTCAGTATTCAGTGCAAGTCTTGCCAAACTGATAGATGCTTATGCCTTATGAAATACAATGTTTTCTGCAATGCTGTAAGACAGTTTTTAATGTGTTAGAAGTTATATGCACAAAAACTTATGTTAGGACTTCAATGATCAAGATTGTCAGTTTACAGCTTTCTGAGTCCAGTAATGCTGAAATAGTACTTCTGTTCAAATGAAGTGAAATCTAGCCCAAATCTGCTCAAAAGCTTGTCTCTCTAATAGAGAAAGCTGTTTCATTCAGTATTCAGTGCAAATCTTGCCAAACTGATAGATGCTTATGCCTTATGAAGTACAATGTTTTCTGCAATGCTGTAAAACAGTTTTTAATGTGTTAGAAGTTATATACACAAAAACTAATGTTAGGACTTCAATGATCAAGATTGTCAGTTTACAGCTTTCTGAGTCCAGTAATGCTGAAACAGTACTTCTGTTCAAATGAAGTGAAATCTAGCCCAAATCTGCTCAAAAGCTTGTCTCTCTATTAGAGGAAGCTGTTTCATTCAGTATTCAGTGCAAATCTTGCCAAACTGATAGATGCTTATGCCTTATGAAGTACAATGTTTTCTGCAATGCTGTAAAACAGTTTTTAATGTGTTAGAAGTTATATACACAAAAACTAATGTTAGGACTTCAATGATCAAGATTGTCAGTTTACAGCTTTCTGAGTCCAGTAATGCTGAAACAGTACTTCTGTTCAAATGAAGTGAAATCTAGCCCAAATCTGCTCAAAAGCTTGTCTCTCTATTAGAGAAAGCTGTTTCATTCAGTATTCAGTGCAAATCTTGCCAAACTGATAGATGCTTATGCCTTATGAAGTACAATGTTTTCTGCAATGCTGTAAAACAGTTTTTAATGTGTTAGAAGTTATATACACAAAAACTAATGTTAGGACTTCAATGATCAAGATTGTCAGTTTACAGCTTTCTGAGTCCAGTAATGCTGAAACAGTACTTCTGTTCAAATGAAGTGAAATCTAGCCCAAATCTGCTCAAAAGCTTGTCTCTCTATTAGAGGAAGCTGTTTCATTCAGTATTCAGTGCAAATCTTGCCAAACTGATAGATGCTTATGCCTTATGAAGTACAATGTTTTCTGCAATGCTGTAAGACAGTTTTTAATGTGTTAGAAGTTATATACACAAAAACTAATGTTAGGACTTCAATGATCAAGATTGTCAGTTTACAGCTTTCTGAGTCCAGTAATGCTGAAATAGTACTTCTGTTCAAATGAAGTGAAATCTAGCCCAAATCTGCTCAAAAGCTTGTCTCTCTAATAGAGAAAGCTGTTTCATTCAGTATTCAGTGCAAATCTTGCCAAACTGATAGATGCTTATGCCATATGAAATACAATGTTTTCTGCAATGCTGTAAGACAGTTTTTAATGTGTTAGAAGTTATATACAAAAAAACTAATGTTAGGACTTCAATGATCAAGATTGTCAGTTTACAGCTTTCTGAGTCCAGTAATGCTGAAACAGTACTTCTGTTCAAATGAAGTGAAATCTAGCCCAAATCTGCTCAAAAGCTTGTCTCTCTATTAGAGGAAGCTGTTTCATTCAGTATTCAGTGCAAGTCTTGCCAAACTGATAGATGCTTATGCCTTATGAAGTACAATGTTTTCTGCAATGCTGTAAAACAATTTTTAATGTGTTAGAAGTTATATACACAAAAACTAATGTTATGACTTCAATGATCAAGATTGTCAGTTTACAGCATTCTGAGTCCAGAAATGTTGAAATAGTGTTTCTGTTCAAATGAAGTGAAAATCAAGCCCAAATCTGCTCAAAAGCTTGTCTCTCTATTAGAGAAAGCTGTTTCATTCAGTATTCAGTGCAAATCTTGCCAAACTGATAGATGCTTATGCCTTATGAAGTACAATGTTTTCTGCAATGCTGTAAAACAGTTTTTAATGTGTTAGAAGTTATATACACAAAAACTAATGTTAGGACTTCAATGATCAAGATTGTCAGTTTACAGCTTTCTGAGTCCAGTAATGCTGAAACAGTACTTCTGTTCAAATGAAGTGAAATCAAGCCCAAATCTGCTCAAAAGCTTGTCTCTCTATTAGAGAAAGCTGTTTCATTCAGTATTCAGTGCAAATCTTGCCAAACTGATAGATACTTATGCCTTATGAAGTACAATGTTTTCTGCAATGCTGTAAGACAGTTTTTAATGTGTTAGAAGTTATATGCACAAAAACTTATGTTAGGACTTCAATGATCAAGATTGTCAGTTTACAGCTTTCTGAGTCCAGTAATGCTGAAACAGTACTTCTGTTCAAATGAAGTGAAATCTAGCCCAAATCTGCTCAAAAGCTTGTCTCTCTATTAGAGAAAGCTGTTTCATTCAGTATTCAGTGCAAATCTTGCCAAACTGATAGATGCTTATGCCTTATGAAGTACAATGTTTTCTGCAATGCTGTAAGACAGTTTTTAATGTGTTAGAAGTTATATACACAAAAACTAATGTTAGGACTTCAATGATCAAGATTGTCAGTTTACAGCTTTCTGAGTCCAGAAATGTTGAAATAGTGTTTCTGTTCAAATGAAGTGAAATCAAGCCCAAATCTGCTCAAAAGCTTGTCTCTCTAATAGAGAAAGCTGTTTCATTCAGTATTCAGTGCAAATCTTGCCAAACTGATAGATGCTTATGCCATATGAAATAAAATGTTTTCTGCAATGCTGTAAGACAGTTTTTAATGTGTTAGAAGTTATATGCACAAAAACTTATGTTAGGACTTCAATGATCAAGATTGTCAGTTTACAGCTTTCTGAGTCCAGTAATGCTGAAATAGTACTTCTGTTCAAATGAAGTGAAATCTAGCCCAAATCTGCTCAAAAGCTTGTCTCTCTAATAGAGAAAGCTGTTTCATTCAGTATTCAGTGCAAATCTTGCCAAACTGATAGATGCTTATGCC
Organism: Carassius gibelio; assembly: GCF_023724105.1. Taxonomy (NCBI): domain Eukaryota; kingdom Metazoa; phylum Chordata; class Actinopteri; order Cypriniformes; family Cyprinidae; genus Carassius; species Carassius gibelio. Next base: position 29,334,330 of record NC_068383.1, on the reverse strand, counting down.
ATATGAAATACAATGTTTTCTGCAATGCTGTAAGACAGTTTTTAATGTGTTAGAAGTTATATGCACAAAAACTTATGTTAGGACTTCAATGATCAAGATTGTCAGTTTACAGCTTTCTGAGTCCAGTAATGCTGAAACAGTACTTCTGTTCAAATGAAGTGAAATCTAGCCCAAATCTGCTCAAAAGCTTGTCTCTCTATTAGAGAAAGCTGTTTCATTCAGTATTCAGTGCAAATCTTGCCAAACTGATAGATGCTTATGCCTTATGAAGTACAATGTTTTCTGCAATGCTGTAAAACAGTTTTTAATGTGTTAGAAGTTATATACACAAAAACTAATGTTAGGACTTCAATGATCAAGATTGTCAGTTTACAGCTTTCTGAGTCCAGAAATGTTGAAATAGTGTTTCTGTTCAAATGAAGTGAAATCAAGCCCAAATCTGCTCAAAAGCTTGTCTCTCTAATACAGAAAGCTGTTTCATTCAGTATTCAGTGCAAATCTTGCCAAACTGATAGATGCTTATGCCATATGAAATACAATGTTTTCTGCAATGCTGTAAGACAGTTTTTAATGTGTTAGAAGTTATATGCACAAAAACTTATGTTAGGACTTCAATGATCAAGATTGTCAGTTTACAGCTTTCTGAGTCCAGTAATGCTGAAATAGTACTTCTGTTCAAATGAAGTGAAATCTAGCCCAAATCTGCTCAAAAGCTTGTCTCTCTATTAGAGAAAGCTGTTTCATTCAGTATTCAGTGCAAATCTTGCCAAACTGATAGATGCTTATGCCTTATGAAGTACAATGTTTTCTGCAATGCTGTAAAACAGTTTTTAATGTGTTAGAAGTTATATACACAAAAACTAATGTTAGGACTTCAATGATCAAGATTGTCAGTTTACAGCTTTCTGAGTCCAGTAATGCTGAAATAGTACTTCTGTTCAAATGAAGTGAAATCTAGCCCAAATCTGCTCAAAAGCTTGTCTCTCTATTAGAGAAAGCTGTTTCATTCAGTATTCAGTGCAAATCTTGCCAAACTGATAGATGCTTATGCCTTATGAAGTACAATGTTTTCTGCAATGCTGTAAAACAGTTTTTAATGTGTTAGAAGTTATATACACAAAAACTAATGTTAGGACTTCAATGATCAAGATTGTCAGTTTACAGCTTTCTGAGTCCAGTAATGCTGAAATAGTACTTCTGTTCAAATGAAGTGAAATCTAGCCCAAATCTGCTCAAAAGCTTGTCTCTCTAATAGAGAAAGCTGTTTCATTCAGTATTCAGTGCAAATCTTGCCAAACTGATAGATGCTTATGCCATATGAAATACAATGTTTTCTGCAATGCTGTAAGACAGTTTTTAATGTGTTAGAAGTTATATACAAAAAAACTAATGTTAGGACTTCAATGATCAAGATTGTCAGTTTACAGCTTTCTGAGTCCAGTAATGCTGAAACAGTACTTCTGTTCAAATGAAGTGAAATCTAGCCCAAATCTGCTCAAAAGCTTGTCTCTCTATTAGAGGAAGCTGTTTCATTCAGTATTCAGTGCAAGTCTTGCCAAACTGATAGATGCTTATGCCTTATGAAGTACAATGTTTTCTGCAATGCTGTAAAACAGTTTTTAATGTGTTAGAAGTTATATACACAAAAACTAATGTTAGGACTTCAATGATCAAGATTGTCAGTTTACAGCATTCTGAGTCCAGAAATGTTGAAATAGTGTTTCTGTTCAAATGAAGTGAAATCAAGCCCAAATCTGCTCAAAAGCTTGTCTCTCTATTAGAGAAAGCTGTTTCATTCAGTATTCAGTGCAAATCTTGCCAAACTGATAGATACTTATGCCTTATGAAGTACAATGTTTTCTGCAATGCTGTAAAACAGTTTTTAATGTGTTAGAAGTTATATGCACAAAAACTTATGTTAGGACTTCAATGATCAAGATTGTCAGTTTACAGCTTTCTGAGTCCAGTAATGCTGAAATAGTACTTCTGTTCAAATGAAGTGAAATCTAGCCCAAATCTGCTCAAAAGCTTGTCTCTCTAATAGAGAAAGCTGTTTCATTCAGTATTCAGTGCAAATCTTGCCAAACTGATAGATGCTTATGCCATATGAAATACAATGTTTTCTGCAATGCTGTAAGACAGTTTTTAATGTGTTAGAAGTTATATGCACAAAAACTTATGTTAGGACTTCAATGATCAAGATTGTCAGTTTACAGCTTTCTGAGTCCAGTAATGCTGAAACAGTACTTCTGTTCAAATGAAGTGAAATCTAGCCCAAATCTGCTCAAAAGCTTGTCTCTCTATTAGAGAAAGCTGTTTCATTCAGTATTCAGTGCAAATCTTGCCAAACTGATAGATGCTTATGCCTTATGAAGTACAATGTTTTCTGCAATGCTGTAAAACAGTTTTTAATGTGTTAGAAGTTATATACACAAAAACTAATGTTAGGACTTCAATGATCAAGATTGTCAGTTTACAGCTTTCTGAGTCCAGAAATGTTGAAATAGTGTTTCTGTTCAAATGAAGTGAAATCAAGCCCAAATCTGCTCAAAAGCTTGTCTCTCTAATAGAGAAAGCTGTTTCATTCAGTATTCAGTGCAAATCTTGCCAAACTGATAGATGCTTATGCCATATGAAATACAATGTTTTCTGCAATGCTGTAAGACAGTTTTTAATGTGTTAGAAGTTATATGCACAAAAACTTATGTTAGGACTTCAATGATCAAGATTGTCAGTTTACAGCTTTCTGAGTCCAGTAATGCTGAAATAGTACTTCTGTTCAAATGAAGTGAAATCTAGCCCAAATCTGCTCAAAAGCTTGTCTATCTATTAGAGAAAGCTGTTTCGTTCAGTATTCAGTGCAAATCTTGCCAAACTGATAGATGCTTATGCCTTATGAAGTACAATGTTTTCTGCAATGCTGTAAGACAGTTTTTAATGTGTTAGAAGTTATATACACAAAAACTAATGTTAGGACTTCAATGATCAAGATTGTCAGTTTACAGCTTTCTGAGTCCAGTAATGCTGAAACAGTACTTCTGTTCAAATGAAGTGAAATCTAGCCCAAATCTGCTCAAAAGCTTGTCTCTCTATTAGAGGAAGCTGTTTCATTCAGTATTCAGTGCAAATCTTGCCAAACTGATAGATGCTTATGCCTTATGAAGTACAATGTTTTCTGCAATGCTGTAAAACAGTTTTTAATGTGTTAGAAGTTATATACACAAAAACTAATGTTAGGACTTCAATGATCAAGATTGTCAGTTTACAGCTTTCTGAGTCCAGAAATGTTGAAATACTGTTTCTGTTCAAATGAAGTGAAATCAAGCCCAAATCTGCTCAAAAGCTTGTCTCTCTATTAGAGAAAGCTGTTTCATTCAGTATTCAGTGCAAATCTTGCCAAACTGATAGATGCTTATGCCTTATGAAGTACAATGTTTTCTGCAATGCTGTAAAACAGTTTTTAATGTGTTAGAAGTTATATACACAAAAACTAATGTTAGGACTTCAATGATCAAGATTGTCAGTTTACAGCTTTCTGAGTCCAGTAATGCTGAAACAGTACTTCTGTTCAAATGAAGTGAAATCTAGCCCAAATCTGCTCAAAAGCTTGTCTCTCTATTAGAGAAAGCTGTTTCATTCAGTATTCAGTGCAAATCTTGCCAAACTGATAGATGCTTATGCCTTATGAAGTACAATGTTTTCTGCAATGCTGTAAAACAGTTTTTAATGTGTTAGAAGTTATATACACAAAAACTAATGTTAGGACTTCAATGATCAAGATTGTCAGTTTACAGCTTTCTGAGTCCAGTAATGCTGAAATAGTACTTCTGTTCAAATGAAGTGAAATCTAGCCCAAATCTGCTCAAAAGCTTGTCTCTCTAATAGAGAAAGCTGTTTCATTCAGTATTCAGTGCAAATCTTGCCAAACTGATAGATGCTTATGCCTTATGAAGTACAATGTTTTCTGCAATGCTGTAAAACAGTTTTTAATGTGTTAGAAGTTATATACACAAAAACTAATGTTAGGACTTCAATGATCAAGATTGTCAGTTTACAGCTTTCTGAGTCCAGTAATGCTGAAACAGTACTTCTGTTCAAATGAAGTGAAATCTAGCCCAAATCTGCTCAAAAGCTTGTCTCTCTATTAGAGGAAGCTGTTTCATTCAGTATTCAGTGCAAATCTTGCCAAACTGATAGATGCTTATGCCTTATGAAGTACAATGTTTTCTGCAATGCTGTAAAACAGTTTTTAATGTGTTAGAAGTTATATACACAAAAACTAATGTTAGGACTTCAATGATCAAGATTGTCAGTTTACAGCTTTCTGAGTCCAGTAATGCTGAAACAGTACTTCTGTTCAAATGAAGTGAAATCTAGCCCAAATCTGCTCAAAAGCTTGTCTCTCTATTAGAGAAAGCTGTTTCATTCAGTATTCAGTGCAAATCTTGCCAAACTGATAGATGCTTATGCCTTATGAAGTACAATGTTTTCTGCAATGCTGTAAAACAGTTTTTAATGTGTTAGAAGTTATATACACAAAAACTAATGTTAGGACTTCAATGATCAAGATTGTCAGTTTACAGCTTTCTGAGTCCAGTAATGCTGAAACAGTACTTCTGTTCAAATGAAGTGAAATCTAGCCCAAATCTGCTCAAAAGCTTGTCTCTCTATTAGAGGAAGCTGTTTCATTCAGTATTCAGTGCAAATCTTGCCAAACTGATAGATGCTTATGCCTTATGAAGTACAATGTTTTCTGCAATGCTGTAAAACAGTTTTTAATGTGTTAGAAGTTATATACACAAAAACTAATGTTAGGACTTCAATGATCAAGATTGTCAGTTTACAGCTTTCTGAGTCCAGTAATGCTGAAATAGTACTTCTGTTCAAATGAAGTGAAATCTAGCCCAAATCTGCTCAAAAGCTTGTCTCTCTAATAGAGAAAGCTGTTTCATTCAGTATTCAGTGCAAATCTTGCCAAACTGATAGATGCTTATGCCATATGAAATACAATGTTTTCTGCAATGCTGTAAGACAGTTTTTAATGTGTTAGAAGTTATATACAAAAAAACTAATGTTAGGACTTCAATGATCAAGATTGTCAGTTTACAGCTTTCTGAGTCCAGTAATGCTGAAACAGTACTTCTGTTCAAATGAAGTGAAATCTAGCCCAAATCTGCTCAAAAGCTTGTCTCTCTATTAGAGGAAGCTGTTTCATTCAGTATTCAGTGCAAGTCTTGCCAAACTGATAGATGCTTATGCCTTATGAAGTACAATGTTTTCTGCAATGCTGTAAAACAGTTTTTAATGTGTTAGAAGTTATATACACAAAAACTAATGTTATGACTTCAATGATCAAGATTGTCAGTTTACAGCATTCTGAGTCCAGAAATGTTGAAATAGTGTTTCTGTTCAAATGAAGTGAAATCAAGCCCAAATCTGCTCAAAAGCTTGTCTCTCTATTAGAGAAAGCTGTTTCATTCAGTATTCAGTGCAAATCTTGCCAAACTGATAGATGCTTATGCCTTATGAAGTACAATGTTTTCTGCAATGCTGTAAAACAGTTTTTAATGTGTTAGAAGTTATATACACAAAAACTAATGTTAGGACTTCAATGATCAAGATTGTCAGTTTACAGCTTTCTGAGTCCAGTAATGCTGAAACAGTACTTCTGTTCAAATGAAGTGAAATCAAGCCCAAATCTGCTCAAAAGCTTGTCTCTCTATTAGAGAAAGCTGTTTCATTCAGTATTCAGTGCAAATCTTGCCAAACTGATAGATACTTATGCCTTATGAAGTACAATGTTTTCTGCAATGCTGTAAGACAGTTTTTAATGTGTTAGAAGTTATATGCACAAAAACTTATGTTAGGACTTCAATGATCAAGATTGTCAGTTTACAGCTTTCTGAGTCCAGTAATGCTGAAACAGTACTTCTGTTCAAATGAAGTGAAATCTAGCCCAAATCTGCTCAAAAGCTTGTCTCTCTATTAGAGAAAGCTGTTTCATTCAGTATTCAGTGCAAATCTTGCCAAACTGATAGATGCTTATGCCTTATGAAGTACAATGTTTTCTGCAATGCTGTAAGACAGTTTTTAATGTGTTAGAAGTTATATACACAAAAACTAATGTTAGGACTTCAATGATCAAGATTGTCAGTTTACAGCTTTCTGAGTCCAGAAATGTTGAAATAGTGTTTCTGTTCAAATGAAGTGAAATCAAGCCCAAATCTGCTCAAAAGCTTGTCTCTCTAATAGAGAAAGCTGTTTCATTCAGTATTCAGTGCAAATCTTGCCAAACTGATAGATGCTTATGCCATATGAAATAAAATGTTTTCTGCAATGCTGTAAGACAGTTTTTAATGTGTTAGAAGTTATATGCACAAAAACTTATGTTAGGACTTCAATGATCAAGATTGTCAGTTTACAGCTTTCTGAGTCCAGTAATGCTGAAATAGTACTTCTGTTCAAATGAAGTGAAATCTAGCCCAAATCTGCTCAAAAGCTTGTCTCTCTAATAGAGAAAGCTGTTTCATTCAGTATTCAGTGCAAATCTTGCCAAACTGATAGATGCTTATGCCATATGAAATACAATGTTTTCTGCAATGCTGTAAGACAGTTTTTAATGTGTTAGAAGTTATATGCACAAAAACTTATGTTAGGACTTCAATGATCAAGATTGTCAGTTTACAGCTTTCTGAGTCCAGTAATGCTGAAACAGTACTTCTGTTCAAATGAAGTGAAATCAAGCCCAAATCTGCTCAAAAGCTTGTCTCTCTAATAGAGAAAGCTGTTTCATTCAGTATTCAGTGCAAATCTTGCCAAACTGATAGATGCTTATGCCATATGAAATAAAATGTTTTCTGCAATGCTGTAAGACAGTTTTTAATGTGTTAGAAGTTATATGCACAAAAACTTATGTTAGGACTTCAATAATCAAGATTGTCAGTTTACAGCTTTCTGAGTCCAGTAATGCTGAAATAGTACTTCTGTTCAAATGAAGTGAAATCTAGCCCAAATCTGCTCAAAAGCTTGTCTCTCTAATAGAGAAAGCTGTTTCATTCAGTATTCAGTGCAAATCTTGCCAAACTGATAGATGCTTATGCCATATGAAATACAATGTTTTCTGCAATGCTGTAAGACAGTTTTTAATGTGTTAGAAGTTATATGCACAAAAACTTATGTTAGGACTTCAATGATCAAGATTGTCAGTTTACAGCTTTCTGAGTCCAGTAATGCTGAAACAGTACTTCTGTTCAAATGAAGTGAAATCTAGCCCAAATCTGCTCAAAAGCTTGTCTCTCTAATAGAGAAAGCTGTTTCATTCAGTATTCAGTGCAAATCTTGCCAAACTGATAGATGCTTATGCCTTATGAAGTACAATGTTTTCTGCAATGCTGTAAAACAGTTTTTAATGTGTTAGAAGTTATATACACAAAAACTAATGTTAGGACTTCAATGATCAAGATTGTCAGTTTACAGCTTTCTGAGTCCAGTAATGCTGAAACAGTACTTCTGTTCAAATGAAGTGAAATCTAGCCCAAATCTGCTCAAAAGCTTGTCTCTCTATTAGAGGAAGCTGTTTCATTCAGTATTCAGTGCAAATCTTGCCAAACTGATAGATGCTTATGCCTTATGAAGTACAATGTTTTCTGCAATGCTGTAAAACAGTTTTTAATGTGTTAGAAGTTATATACACAAAAACTAATGTTAGGACTTCAATGATCAAGATTGTCAGTTTACAGCATTCTGAGTCCAGAAATGTTGAAATAGTGTTTCTGTTCAAATGAAGTGAAATCAAGCCCAAATCTGCTCAAAAGCTTGTCTCTCTATTAGAGAAAGCTGTTTCATTCAGTATTCAGTGCAAATCTTGCCAAACTGATAGATACTTATGCCTTATGAAGTACAATGTTTTCTGCAATGCTGTAAAACAGTTTTTAATGTGTTAGAAGTTATATGCACAAAAACTTATGTTAGGACTTCAATGATCAAGATTGTCAGTTTACAGCTTTCTGAGTCCAGTAATGCTGAAATAGTACTTCTGTTCAAATGAAGTGAAATCTAGCCCAAATCTGCTCAAAAGCTTGTCTCTCTAATAGAGAAAGCTGTTTCATTCAGTATTCAGTGCAAATCTTGCCAAACTGATAGATGCTTATGCCATATGAAATACAATGTTTTCTGCAATGCTGTAAGACAGTTTTTAATGTGTTAGAAGTTATATGCACAAAAACTTATGTTAGGACTTCAATGATCAAGATTGTCAGTTTACAGCTTTCTGAGTCCAGTAATGCTGAAACAGTACTTCTGTTCAAATGAAGTGAAATCAAGCCCAAATCTGCTCAAAAGCTTGTCTCTCTAATAGAGAAAGCTGTTTCATTCAGTATTCAGTGCAAATCTTGCCAAACTGATAGATGCTTATGCCATATGAAATAAAATGTTTTCTGCAATGCTGTAAGACAGTTTTTAATGTGTTAGAAGTTATATGCACAAAAACTTATGTTAGGACTTCAATGATCAAGATTGTCAGTTTACAGCTTTCTGAGTCCAGTAATGCTGAAATAGTACTTCTGTTCAAATGAAGTGAAATCTAGCCCAAATCTGCTCAAAAGCTTGTCTCTCTATTAGAGAAAGCTGTTTCATTCAGTATTCAGTGCAAATCTTGCCAAACTGATAGATGCTTATGCCTTATGAAGTACAATGTTTTCTGCAATGCTGTAAAACAGTTTTTAATGTGTTAGAAGTTATATACACAAAAACTAATGTTAGGACTTCAATGATCAAGATTGTCAGTTTACAGCTTTCTGAGTCCAGAAATGTTGAAATAGTGTTTCTGTTCAAATGAAGTGAAATCAAGCCCAAATCTGCTCAAAAGCTTGTCTCTCTAATAGAGAAAGCTGTTTCATTCAGTATTCAGTGCAAATCTTGCCAAACTGATAGATGCTTATGCCATATGAAATAAAATGTTTTCTGCAATGCTGTAAGACAGTTTTTAATGTGTTAGAAGTTATATGCACAAAAACTTATGTTAGGACTTCAATGATCAAGATTGTCAGTTTACAGCTTTCTGAGTCCAGTAATGCTGAAATAGTACTTCTGTTCAAATGAAGTGAAATCTAGCCCAAATCTGCTCAAAAGCTTGTCTCTCTATTAGAGAAAGCTGTTTCATTCAGTATTCAGTGCAAATCTTGCCAAACTGATAGATGCTTATGCCATATGAAGTACAATGTTTTCTGCAATGCTGTAAAACAGTTTTTAATGTGTTAGAAGTTATATACACAAAAACTAATGTTAGGACTTCAATGATCAAGATTGTCAGTTTGCAGCTTTCTGAGTCCAGTAATGTTGAAATAGTGTTTCTGTTCAAATGAAGTGAAATCAAGCCCAAATCTGCTCAAAAGCTTGTCTCTCCAATAGAGAAAGCTGTTTCATTCAGTATTCAGTGCAAATCTTGCCAAACTGATAGATGCTTATGCCATATGAAATACAATGTTTTCTGCAATGCTGTAAGACAGTTTTTAATGTGTTAGAAGTTATATGCACAAAAACTTATGTTAGGACTTCAATGATCAAGATTGTCAGTTTACAGCTTTCTGAGTCCAGTAATGCTGAAATAGTGTTTCTGTTCAAATGAAGTGAAATCTAGCCCAAATCTGCTCAAAAGCTTGTCTCTCTATTAGAGAAAGCTGTTTCATTCAGTATTCAGTGCAAATCTTGCCAAACTGATAGATGCTTATGCCATATGAAGTACAATGTTTTCTGCAATGCTGTAAAACAGTTTTTAATGTGTTAGAAGTTATATACACAAAAACTAATGTTAGGACTTCAATGATCAAGATTGTCAGTTTACAGCTTTCTGAGTCCAGTAATGCTGAAATAGTGTTTCTGTTCAAATGAAGTGAAATCTAGCCCAAATCTGCTCAAAAGCTTGTCTCTCTATTAGAGAAAGCTGTTTCATTCAGTATTCAGTGCAAATCTTGCCAAACTGATAGATGCTTATGCCTTATGAAGTACAATGTTTTCTGCAATGCTGTAAAACAGTTTTTAATGTGTTAGAAGTTATATACACAAAAACTAATGTTAGGACTTCAATGATCAAGATTGTCAGTTTACAGCTTTCTGAGTCCAGTAATGCTGAAACAGTACTTCTGTTCAAATGAAGTGAAATCTAGCCCAAATCTGCTCAAAAGCTTGTCTCTCTATTAGAGGAAGCTGTTTCATTCAGTATTCAGTGCAAATCTTGCCAAACTGATAGATGCTTATGCCTTATGAAGTACAATGTTTTCTGCAATGCTGTAAAACAGTTTTTAATGTGTTAGAAGTTATATACACAAAAACTAATGTTAGGACTTCAATGATCAAGATTGTCAGTTTACAGCTTTCTGAGTCCAGAAATGTTGAAATACTGTTTCTGTTCAAATGAAGTGAAATCAAGCCCAAATCTGCTCAAAAGCTTGTCTCTCTAATAGAGAAAGCTGTTTCATTCAGTATTCAGTGCAAATCTTGCCAAACTGATAGATGCTTATGCCATATGAAATACAATGTTTTCTGCAATGCTGTAAGACAGTTTTTAATGTGTTAGAAGTTATATACAAAAAAACTAATGTTAGGACTTCAATGATCAAGATTGTCAGTTTACAGCTTTCTGAGTCCAGTAATGCTGAAATAGTACTTCTGTTCAAATGAAGTGAAATCTAGCCCAAATCTGCTCAAAAGCTTGTCTCTCTAATAGAGAAAGCTGTTTCATTCAGTATTCAGTGCAAATCTTGCCAAACTGATAGATGCTTATGCCATATGAAATACAATGTTTTCTGCAATGCTGTAAGACAGTTTTTAATGTGTTAGAAGTTATATACAAAAAAACTAATGTTAGGACTTCAATGATCAAGATTGTCAGTTTACAGCTTTCTGAGTCCAGTAATGCTGAAACAGTACTTCTGTTCAAATGAAGTGAAATCTAGCCCAAATCTGCTCAAAAGCTTGTCTCTCTATTAGAGGAAGCTGTTTCATTCAGTATTCAGTGCAAGTCTTGCCAAACTGATAGATGCTTATGCCTTATGAAGTACAATGTTTTCTGCAATGCTGTAAAACAGTTTTTAATGTGTTAGAAGTTATATACACAAAAACTAATGTTAGGACTTCAATGATCAAGATTGTCAGTTTACAGCATTCTGAGTCCAGAAATGTTGAAATAGTGTTTCTGTTCAAATGAAGTGAAATCAAGCCCAAATCTGCTCAAAAGCTTGTCTCTCTATTAGAGAAAGCTGTTTCATTCAGTATTCAGTGCAAATCTTGCCAAACTGATAGATACTTATGCCTTATGAAGTACAATGTTTTCTGCAATGCTGTAAAACAGTTTTTGATGTGTTAGAAGTTATATGCACAAAAACTTATGTTAGGACTTCAATGATCAAGATTGTCAGTTTACAGCTTTCTGAGTCCAGTAATGCTGAAATAGTACTTCTGTTCAAATGAAGTGAAATCTAGCCCAAATCTGCTCAAAAGCTTGTCTCTCTAATAGAGAAAGCTGTTTCATTCAGTATTCAGTGCAAATCTTGCCAAACTGATAGATGCTTATGCCATATGAAATACAATGTTTTCTGCAATGCTGTAAGACAGTTTTTAATGTGTTAGAAGTTATATGCACAAAAACTTATGTTAGGACTTCAATGATCAAGATTGTCAGTTTACAGCTTTCTGAGTCCAGTAATGCTGAAACAGTACTTCTGTTCAAATGAAGTGAAATCTAGCCCAAATCTGCTCAAAAGCTTGTCTCTCTATTAGAGAAAGCTGTTTCATTCAGTATTCAGTGCAAATCTTGCCAAACTGATAGATGCTTATGCCTTATGAAGTACAATGTTTTCTGCAATGCTGTAAAACAGTTTTTAATGTGTTAGAAGTTATATACACAAAAACTAATGTTAGGACTTCAATGATCAAGATTGTCAGTTTACAGCTTTCTGAGTCCAGAAATGTTGAAATAGTGTTTCTGTTCAAATGAAGTGAAATCAAGCCCAAATCTGCTCAAAAGCTTGTCTCTCTAATAGAGAAAGCTGTTTCATTCAGTATTCAGTGCAAATCTTGCCAAACTGATAGATGCTTATGCCATATGAAATACAATGTTTTCTGCAATGCTGTAAGACAGTTTTTAATGTGTTAGAAGTTATATGCACAAAAACTTATGTTAGGACTTCAATGATCAAGATTGTCAGTTTACAGCTTTCTGAGTCCAGTAATGCTGAAATAGTACTTCTGTTCAAATGAAGTGAAATCTAGCCCAAATCTGCTCAAAAGCTTGTCTATCTATTAGAGAAAGCTGTTTCGTTCAGTATTCAGTGCAAATCTTGCCAAACTGATAGATGCTTATGCCTTATGAAGTACAATGTTTTCTGCAATGCTGTAAGACAGTTTTTAATGTGTTAGAAGTTATATACACAAAAACTAATGTTAGGACTTCAATGATCAAGATTGTCAGTTTACAGCTTTCTGAGTCCAGTAATGCTGAAACAGTACTTCTGTTCAAATGAAGTGAAATCTAGCCCAAATCTGCTCAAAAGCTTGTCTCTCTATTAGAGGAAGCTGTTTCATTCAGTATTCAGTGCAAATCTTGCCAAACTGATAGATGCTTATGCCTTATGAAGTACAATGTTTTCTGCAATGCTGTAAAACAGTTTTTAATGTGTTAGAAGTTATATACACAAAAACTAATGTTAGGACTTCAATGATCAAGATTGTCAGTTTACAGCTTTCTGAGTCCAGTAATGCTGAAACAGTACTTCTGTTCAAATGAAGTGAAATCTAGCCCAAATCTGCTCAAAAGCTTGTCTCTCTATTAGAGAAAGCTGTTTCATTCAGTATTCAGTGCAAATCTTGCCAAACTGATAGATGCTTATGCCTTATGAAGTACAATGTTTTCTGCAATGCTGTAAAACAGTTTTTAATGTGTTAGAAGTTATATACACAAAAACTAATGTTAGGACTTCAATGATCAAGATTGTCAGTTTACAGCTTTCTGAGTCCAGTAATGCTGAAATAGTACTTCTGTTCAAATGAAGTGAAATCTAGCCCAAATCTGCTCAAAAGCTTGTCTCTCTAATAGAGAAAGCTGTTTCATTCAGTATTCAGTGCAAATCTTGCCAAACTGATAGATGCTTATGCCTTATGAAGTACAATGTTTTCTGCAATGCTGTAAAACAGTTTTTAATGTGTTAGAAGTTATATACACAAAAACTAATGTTAGGACTTCAATGATCAAGATTGTCAGTTTACAGCTTTCTGAGTCCAGTAATGCTGAAACAGTACTTCTGTTCAAATGAAGTGAAATCTAGCCCAAATCTGCTCAAAAGCTTGTCTCTCTATTAGAGGAAGCTGTTTCATTCAGTATTCAGTGCAAATCTTGCCAAACTGATAGATGCTTATGCCTTATGAAGTACAATGTTTTCTGCAATGCTGTAAAACAGTTTTTAATGTGTTAGAAGTTATATACACAAAAACTAATGTTAGGACTTCAATGATCAAGATTGTCAGTTTACAGCTTTCTGAGTCCAGTAATGCTGAAACAGTACTTCTGTTCAAATGAAGTGAAATCTAGCCCAAATCTGCTCAAAAGCTTGTCTCTCTATTAGAGAAAGCTGTTTCATTCAGTATTCAGTGCAAATCTTGCCAAACTGATAGATGCTTATGCCTTATGAAGTACAATGTTTTCTGCAATGCTGTAAAACAGTTTTTAATGTGTTAGAAGTTATATACACAAAAACTAATGTTAGGACTTCAATGATCAAGATTGTCAGTTTACAGCGTTCTGAGTCCAGTAATGCTGAAATAGTACTTCTGTTCAAATGAAGTGAAATCTAGCCCAAATCTGCTCAAAAGCTTGTCTCTCTAATAGAGAAAGCTGTTTCATTCAGTATTCAGTGCAAATCTTGCCAAACTGATAGATGCTTATGCCATATGAAATACAATGTTTTCTGCAATGCTGTAAGACAGTTTTTAATGTGTTAGAAGTTATATACAAAAAAACTAATGTTAGGACTTCAATGATCAAGATTGTCAGTTTACAGCTTTCTGAGTCCAGTAATGCTGAAACAGTACTTCTGTTCAAATGAAGTGAAATCTAGCCCAAATCTGCTCAAAAGCTTGTCTCTCTATTAGAGGAAGCTGTTTCATTCAGTATTCAGTGCAAATCTTGCCAAACTGATAGATGCTTATGCCTTATGAAGTACAATGTTTTCTGCAATGCTGTAAAACAGTTTTTAATGTGTTAGAAGTTATATACACAAAAACTAATGTTAGGACTTCAATGATCAAGATTGTCAGTTTACAGCTTTCTGAGTCCAGTAATGCTGAAACAGTACTTCTGTTCAAATGAAGTGAAATCAAGCCCAAATCTGCTCAAAAGCTTGTCTCTCTATTAGAGAAAGCTGTTTCATTCAGTATTCAGTGCAAATCTTGCCAAACTGATAGATACTTATGCCTTATGAAGTACAATGTTTTCTGCAATGCTGTAAGACAGTTTTTAATGTGTTAGAAGTTATATGCACAAAAACTTATGTTAGGACTTCAATGATCAAGATTGTCAGTTTACAGCTTTCTGAGTCCAGTAATGCTGAAACAGTACTTCTGTTCAAATGAAGTGAAATCTAGCCCAAATCTGCTCAAAAGCTTGTCTCTCTATTAGAGAAAGCTGTTTCATTCAGTATTCAGTGCAAATCTTGCCAAACTGATAGATGCTTATGCCTTATGAAGTACAATGTTTTCTGCAATGCTGTAAGACAGTTTTTAATGTGTTAGAAGTTATATACACAAAAACTAATGTTAGGACTTCAATGATCAAGATTGTCAGTTTACAGCTTTCTGAGTCCAGAAATGTTGAAATAGTGTTTCTGTTCAAATGAAGTGAAATCAAGCCCAAATCTGCTCAAAAGCTTGTCTCTCTAATAGAGAAAGCTGTTTCATTCAGTATTCAGTGCAAATCTTGCCAAACTGATAGATGCTTATGCCATATGAAATAAAATGTTTTCTGCAATGCTGTAAGACAGTTTTTAATGTGTTAGAAGTTATATGCACAAAAACTTATGTTAGGACTTCAATGATCAAGATTGTCAGTTTACAGCTTTCTGAGTCCAGTAATGCTGAAATAGTACTTCTGTTCAAATGAAGTGAAATCTAGCCCAAATCTGCTCAAAAGCTTGTCTCTCTAATAGAGAAAGCTGTTTCATTCAGTATTCAGTGCAAATCTTGCCAAACTGATAGATGCTTATGCCATATGAAATACAATGTTTTCTGCAATGCTGTAAGACAGTTTTTAATGTGTTAGAAGTTATATGCACAAAAACTTATGTTAGGACTTCAATGATCAAGATTGTCAGTTTACAGCTTTCTGAGTCCAGTAATGCTGAAACAGTACTTCTGTTCAAATGAAGTGAAATCTAGCCCAAATCTGCTCAAAAGCTTGTCTCTCTATTAGAGAAAGCTGTTTCATTCAGTATTCAGTGCAAATCTTGCCAAACTGATAGATGCTTATGCCTTATGAAGTACAATGTTTTCTGCAATGCTGTAAAACAGTTTTTAATGTGTTAGAAGTTATATACACAAAAACTAATGTTAGGACTTCAATGATCAAGATTGTCAGTTTACAGCTTTCTGAGTCCAGGAATGTTGAAATAGTGTTTCTGTTCAAATGAAGTGAAATCTAGCCCAAATCTGCTCAAAAGCTTGTCTCTCTAATAGAGAAAGCTGTTTCATTCAGTATTCAGTGCAAATCTTGCCAAACTGATAGATGCTTATGCCATATGAAATACAATGTTTTCTGCAATGCTGTAAGACAGTTTTTAATGTGTTAGAAGTTATATGCACAAAAACTTATGTTAGGACTTCAATGATCAAGATTGTCAGTTTACAGCTTTCTGAGTCCAGTAATGCTGAAACAGTACTTCTGTTCAAATGAAGTGAAATCTAGCCCAAATCTGCTCAAAAGCTTGTCTCTCTAATAGAGAAAGCTGTTTCATTCAGTATTCAGTGCAAATCTTGCCAAACTGATAGATGCTTATGCCTTATGAAGTACAATGTTTTCTGCAATGCTGTAAAACAGTTTTTAATGTGTTAGAAGTTATATACACAAAAACTAATGTTAGGACTTCAATGATCAAGATTGTCAGTTTACAGCTTTCTGAGTCCAGTAATGCTGAAACAGTACTTCTGTTCAAATGAAGTGAAATCTAGCCCAAATCTGCTCAAAAGCTTGTCTCTCTATTAGAGGAAGCTGTTTCATTCAGTATTCAGTGCAAATCTTGCCAAACTGATAGATGCTTATGCCTTATGAAGTACAATGTTTTCTGCAATGCTGTAAAACAGTTTTTAATGTGTTAGAAGTTATATACACAAAAACTAATGTTAGGACTTCAATGATCAAGATTGTCAGTTTACAGCTTTCTGAGTCCAGTAATGCTGAAATAGTACTTCTGTTCAAATGAAGTGAAATCTAGCCCAAATCTGCTCAAAAGCTTGTCTCTCTAATAGAGAAAGCTGTTTCATTCAGTATTCAGTGCAAATCTTGCCAAACTGATAGATGCTTATGCCATATGAAATACAATGTTTTCTGCAATGCTGTAAGACAGTTTTTAATGTGTTAGAAGTTATATACAAAAAAACTAATGTTAGGACTTCAATGATCAAGATTGTCAGTTTACAGCTTTCTGAGTCCAGTAATGCTGAAACAGTACTTCTGTTCAAATGAAGTGAAATCTAGCCCAAATCTGCTCAAAAGCTTGTCTCTCTATTAGAGGAAGCTGTTTCATTCAGTATTCAGTGCAAATCTTGCCAAACTGATAGATGCTTATGCCTTATGAAGTACAATGTTTTCTGCAATGCTGTAAAACAGTTTTTAATGTGTTAGAAGTTATATACACAAAAACTAATGTTAGGACTTCAATGATCAAGATTGTCAGTTTACAGCATTCTGAGTCCAGAAATGTTGAAATAGTGTTTCTGTTCAAATGAAGTGAAATCAAGCCCAAATCTGCTCAAAAGCTTGTCTCTCTATTAGAGAAAGCTGTTTCATTCAGTATTCAGTGCAAATCTTGCCAAACTGATAGATACTTATGCCTTATGAAGTACAATGTTTTCTGCAATGCTGTAAAACAGTTTTTAATGTGTTAGAAGTTATATGCACAAAAACTTATGTTAGGACTTCAATGATCAAGATTGTCAGTTTACAGCTTTCTGAGTCCAGTAATGCTGAAATAGTACTTCTGTTCAAATGAAGTGAAATCTAGCCCAAATCTGCTCAAAAGCTTGTCTCTCTAATAGAGAAAGCTGTTTCATTCAGTATTCAGTGCAAATCTTGCCAAACTGATAGATGCTTATGCCATATGAAATACAATGTTTTCTGCAATGCTGTAAGACAGTTTTTAATGTGTTAGAAGTTATATGCACAAAAACTTATGTTAGGACTTCAATGATCAAGATTGTCAGTTTACAGCTTTCTGAGTCCAGTAATGCTGAAACAGTACTTCTGTTCAAATGAAGTGAAATCAAGCCCAAATCTGCTCAAAAGCTTGTCTCTCTAATAGAGAAAGCTGTTTCATTCAGTATTCAGTGCAAATCTTGCCAAACTGATAGATGCTTATGCAATATGAAATAAAATGTTTTCTGCAATGCTGTAAGACAGTTTTTAATGTGTTAGAAGTTATATGCACAAAAATTTATGTTAGGACTTCAATGATCAAGATTGTCAGTTTACAGCTTTCTGAGTCCAGTAATGCTGAAATAGTACTTCTGTTCAAATGAAGTGAAATCTAGCCCAAATCTGCTCAAAAGCTTGTCTCTCTATTAGAGAAAGCTGTTTCATTCAGTATTCAGTGCAAATCTTGCCAAACTGATAGATGCTTATGCCTTATGAAGTACAATGTTTTCTGCAATGCTGTAAAACAGTTTTTAATGTGTTAGAAGTTATATACACAAAAACTAATGTTAGGACTTCAATGATCAAGATTGTCAGTTTACAGCTTTCTGAGTCCAGAAATGTTGAAATAGTGTTTCTGTTCAAATGAAGTGAAATCAAGCCCAAATCTGCTCAAAAGCTTGTCTCTCTAATAGAGAAAGCTGTTTCATTCAGTATTCAGTGCAAATCTTGCCAAACTGATAGATGCTTATGCCATATGAAATAAAATGTTTTCTGCAATGCTGTAAGACAGTTTTTAATGTGTTAGAAGTTATATGCACAAAAACTTATGTTAGGACTTCAATGATCAAGATTGTCAGTTTACAGCTTTCTGAGTCCAGTAATGCTGAAATAGTACTTCTGTTCAAATGAAGTGAAATCTAGCCCAAATCTGCTCAAAAGCTTGTCTCTCTATTAGAGAAAGCTGTTTCATTCAGTATTCAGTGCAAATCTTGCCAAACTGATAGATGCTTATGCCATATGAAGTACAATGTTTTCTGCAATGCTGTAAAACAGTTTTTAATGTGTTAGAAGTTATATACACAAAAACTAATGTTAGGACTTCAATGATCAAGATTGTCAGTTTGCAGCTTTCTGAGTCCAGTAATGTTGAAATAGTGTTTCTGTTCAAATGAAGTGAAATCAAGCCCAAATCTGCTCAAAAGCTTGTCTCTCCAATAGAGAAAGCTGTTTCATTCAGTATTCAGTGCAAATCTTGCCAAACTGATAGATGCTTATGCCATATGAAATACAATGTTTTCTGCAATGCTGTAAGACAGTTTTTAATGTGTTAGAAGTTATATGCACAAAAACTTATGTTAGGACTTCAATGATCAAGATTGTCAGTTTACAGCTTTCTGAGTCCAGTAATACTGAAATAGTACTTCTGTTCAAATGAAGTGAAATCTAGCCCAAATCTGCTCAAAAGCTTGTCTCTCTATTAGAGAAAGCTGTTTCATTCAGTATTCAGTGCAAATCTTGCCAAACTGATAGATGCTTATGCCATATGAAGTACAATGTTTTCTGCAATGCTGTAAAACAGTTTTTAATGTGTTAGAAGTTATATACACAAAAACTAATGTTAGGACTTCAATGATCAAGATTGTCAGTTTACAGCTTTCTGAGTCCAGTAATGCTGAAATAGTGTTTCTGTTCAAATGAAGTGAAATCTAGCCCAAATCTGCTCAAAAGCTTGTCTCTCTATTAGAGAAAGCTGTTTCATTCAGTATTCAGTGCAAATCTTGCCAAACTGATAGATGCTTATGCCTTATGAAGTACAATGTTTTCTGCAATGCTGTAAAACAGTTTTTAATGTGTTAGAAGTTATATACACAAAAACTAATGTTAGGACTTCAATGATCAAGATTGTCAGTTTACAGCTTTCTGAGTCCAGTAATGCTGAAACAGTACTTCTGTTCAAATGAAGTGAAATCTAGCCCAAATCTGCTCAAAAGCTTGTCTCTCTATTAGAGGAAGCTGTTTCATTCAGTATTCAGTGCAAATCTTGCCAAACTGATAGATGCTTATGCCTTATGAAGTACAATGTTTTCTGCAATGCTGTAAAACAGTTTTTAATGTGTTAGAAGTTATATACACAAAAACTAATGTTAGGACTTCAATGATCAAGATTGTCAGTTTACAGCTTTCTGAGTCCAGAAATGTTGAAATACTGTTTCTGTTCAAATGAAGTGAAATCAAGCCCAAATCTGCTCAAAAGCTTGTCTCTCTAATAGAGAAAGCTGTTTCATTCAGTATTCAGTGCAAATCTTGCCAAACTGATAGATGCTTATGCCATATGAAATACAATGTTTTCTGCAATGCTGTAAGACAGTTTTTAATGTGTTAGAAGTTATATACAAAAAAACTAATGTTAGGACTTCAATGATCAAGATTGTCAGTTTACAGCTTTCTGAGTCCAGTAATGCTGAAACAGTACTTCTGTTCAAATGAAGTGAAATCTAGCCCAAATCTGCTCAAAAGCTTGTCTCTCTATTAGAGGAAGCTGTTTCATTCAGTATTCAGTGCAAATCTTGCCAAACTGATAGATGCTTATGTCTTATGAAGTACAATGTTTTCTGCAATGCTGTAAAACAGTTTTTAATGTGTTAGAAGTTATATACACAAAAACTAATGTTAGGACTTCAATGATCAAGATTGTCAGTTTACAGCATTCTGAGTCCAGAAATGTTGAAATAGTACTTCTGTTCAAATGAAGTGAAATCTAGCCCAAATCTGCTCAAAAGCTTGTCTCTCTAATAGAGAAAGCTGTTTCATTCAGTATTCAGTGCAAATCTTGCCAAACTGATAGATGCTTATGCCATATGAAATACAATGTTTTCTGCAATGCTGTAAGACAGTTTTTAATGTGTTAGAAGTTATATGCACAAAAACTTATGTTAGGACTTCAATGATCAAGATTGTCAGTTTACAGCTTTCTGAGTCCAGTAATGCTGAAACAGTACTTCTGTTCAAATGAAGTGAAATCTAGCCCAAATCTGCTCAAAAGCTTGTCTCTCTATTAGAGAAAGCTGTTTCATTCAGTATTCAGTGCAAATCTTGCCAAACTGATAGATGCTTATGCCTTATGAAGTACAATGTTTTCTGCAATGCTGTAAAACAGTTTTTAATGTGTTAGAAGTTATATACACAAAAACTAATGTTAGGACTTCAATGATCAAGATTGTCAGTTTACAGCTTTCTGAGTCCAGAAATGTTGAAATAGTGTTTCTGTTCAAATGAAGTGAAATCAAGCCCAAATCTGCTCAAAAGCTTGTCTCTCTAATAGAGAAAGCTGTTTCATTCAGTATTCAGTGCAAATCTTGCCAAACTGATAGATGCTTATGCCATATGAAATAAAATGTTTTCTGCAATGCTGTAAGACAGTTTTTAATGTGTTAGAAGTTATATGCACAAAAACTTATGTTAGGACTTCAATGATCAAGATTGTCAGTTTACAGCTTTCTGAGTCCAGTAATTCTGAAATAGTACTTCTGTTCAAATGAAGTGAAATCAAGCCCAAATCTGCTCAAAAGCTTGTCTCTCTATTAGAGAAAGCTGTTTCATTCAGTATTCAGTGCAAATCTTGCCAAACTGATAGATGCTTATGCCTTATGAAGTACAATGTTTTCTGCAATGCTGTAAAACAGTTTTTAATGTGTTAGAAGTTATATACACAAAAACTAATGTTAGGACTTCAATGATCAAGATTGTCAGTTTACAGCTTTCTGAGTCCAGTAATGCTGAAACAGTACTTCTGTTCAAATGAAGTGAAATCTAGCCCAAATCTGCTCAAAAGCTTGTCTCTCTATTAGAGAAAGCTGTTTCATTCAGTATTCAGTGCAAATCTTGCCAAACTGATAGATGCTTATGCCATATGAAATACAATGTTTTCTGCAATGCTGTAAGACAGTTTTTAATGTGTTAGAAGTTATATACAAAAAAACTAATGTTAGGACTTCAATGATCAAGATTGTCAGTTTACAGCTTTCTGAGTCCAGTAATGCTGAAACAGTACTTCTGTTCAAATGAAGTGAAATCTAGCCCAAATCTGCTCAAAAGCTTGTCTCTCTATTAGAGGAAGCTGTTTCATTCAGTATTCAGTGCAAATCTTGCCAAACTGATAGATGCTTATGCCTTATGAAGTACAATGTTTTCTGCAATGCTGTAAAACAGTTTTTAATGTGTTAGAAGTTATATACACAAAAACTAATGTTAGGACTTCAATGATCAAGATTGTCAGTTTACAGCATTCTGAGTCCAGAAATGTTGAAATAGTGTTTCTGTTCAAATGAAGTGAAATCAAGCCCAAATCTGCTCAAAAGCTTGTCTCTCTATTAGAGAAAGCTGTTTCATTCAGTATTCAGTGCAAATCTTGCCAAACTGATAGATACTTATGCCTTATGAAGTACAATGTTTTCTGCAATGCTGTAAAACAGTTTTTAATGTGTTAGAAGTTATATGCACAAAAACTTATGTTAGGACTTCAATGATCAAGATTGTCAGTTTACAGCTTTCTGAGTCCAGTAATGCTGAAATAGTACTTCTGTTCAAATGAAGTGAAATCTAGCCCAAATCTGCTCAAAAGCTTGTCTCTCTAATAGAGAAAGCTGTTTCATTCAGTATTCAGTGCAAATCTTGCCAAACTGATAGATGCTTATGCCATATGAAATACAATGTTTTCTGCAATGCTGTAAGACAGTTTTTAATGTGTTAGAAGTTATATGCACAAAAACTTATGTTAGGACTTCAATGATCAAGATTGTCAGTTTACAGCTTTCTGAGTCCAGTAATGCTGAAACAGTACTTCTGTTCAAATGAAGTGAAATCTAGCCCAAATCTGCTCAAAAGCTTGTCTCTCTATTAGAGAAAGCTGTTTCATTGAGTATTCAGTGCAAATCTTGCCAAACTGATAGATGCTTATGCCTTATGAAGTACAATGTTTTCTGCAATGCTGTAAAACAGTTTTTAATGTGTTAGAAGTTAT
The DNA here is from genome assembly GCF_023724105.1 of Carassius gibelio. Taxonomy (NCBI): domain Eukaryota; kingdom Metazoa; phylum Chordata; class Actinopteri; order Cypriniformes; family Cyprinidae; genus Carassius; species Carassius gibelio. The sequence continues at coordinate 29,311,915 of NC_068383.1, read as the reverse complement.
ATACACAAAAACTAATGTTAGGACTTCAATGATCAAGATTGTCAGTTTACAGCTTTCTGAGTCCAGAAATGTTGAAATAGTGTTTCTGTTCAAATGAAGTGAAATCAAGCCCAAATCTGCTCAAAAGCTTGTCTCTCTATTAGAGAAAGCTGTTTCATTCAGTATTCAGTGCAAATCTTGCCAAACTGATAGATGCTTATGCCTTATGAAGTACAATGTTTTCTGCAATGCTATAAAACAGTTTTTAATGTGTTAGAAGTTATATACACAAAAACTAATGTTAGGACTTCAATGATCAAGATTGTCAGTTTACAGCTTTCTGAGTCCAGTAATGCTAAAACAGTACTTCTGTTCAAATGAAGTGAAATCTAGCCCAAATCTGCTCAAAAGCTTGTCTCTCTATTAGAGGAAGCTGTTTCATTCAGTATTCAGTGCAAATCTTGCCAAACTGATAGATGCTTATGCCTTATGAAGTACAATGTTTTCTGCAATGCTGTAAAACAGTTTTTAATGTGTTAGAAGTTATATACACAAAAACTAATGTTAGGACTTCAATGATCAAGATTGTCAGTTTACAGCTTTCTGAGTCCAGAAATGTTGAAACAGTACTTCTGTTCAAATGAAGTGAAATCTAGCCCAAATCTGCTCAAAAGCTTGTCTCTCTATTAGAGAAAGCTGTTTCATTCAGTATTCAGTGCAAATCTTGCCAAACTGATAGATGCTTATGCCTTATGAAGTACAATGTTTTCTGCAATGCTGTAAAACAGTTTTTAATGTGTTAGAAGTTATATACACAAAAACTAATGTTAGGACTTCAATGATCAAGATTGTCAGTTTACAGCTTTCTGAGTCCAGTAATGCTGAAATAGTACTTATGTTCAAATGAAGTGAAATCTAGCCCAAATCTGCTCAAAAGCTTGTCTCTCTAATAGAGAAAGCTGTTTCATTCAGTATTCAGTGCAAATCTTGCCAAACTGATAGATGCTTATGCCATATGAAATACAATGTTTTCTGCAATGCTGTAAGACAGTTTTTAATGTGTTAGAAGTTATATACAAAAAAACTAATGTTAGGACTTCAATGATCAAGATTGTCAGTTTACAGCTTTCTGAGTCCAGTAATGCTGAAACAGTACTTCTGTTCAAATGAAGTGAAATCTAGCCCAAATCTGCTCAAAAGCTTGTCTCTCTATTAGAGGAAGCTGTTTCATTCAGTATTCAGTGCAAATCTTGCCAAACTGATAGATGCTTATGCCTTATGAAGTACAATGTTTTCTGCAATGCTGTAAAACAGTTTTTAATGTGTTAGAAGTTATATACACAAAAACTAATGTTAGGACTTCAATGATCAAGATTGTCAGTTTACAGCATTCTGAGTCCAGAAATGTTGAAATAGTGTTTCTGTTCAAATGAAGTGAAATCAAGCCCAAATCTGCTCAAAAGCTTGTCTCTCAATTAGAGAAAGCTGTTTCATTCAGTATTCAGTGCAAATCTTGCCAAACTGATAGATACTTATGCCTTATGAAGTACAATGTTTTCTGCAATGCTGTAAAACAGTTTTTAATGTGTTAGAAGTTATATGCACAAAAACTTATGTTAGGACTTCAATGATCAAGATTGTCAGTTTACAGCTTTCTGAGTCCAGTAATGCTGAAATAGTACTTCTGTTCAAATGAAGTGAAATCTAGCCCAAATCTGCTCAAAAGCTTGTCTCTCTAATAGAGAAAGCTGTTTCATTCAGTATTCAGTGCAAATCTTGCCAAACTGATAGATGCTTATGCCATATGAAATACAATGTTTTCTGCAATGCTGTAAGACAGTTTTTAATGTGTTAGAAGTTATATGCACAAAAACTTATGTTAGGACTTCAATGATCAAGATTGTCAGTTTACAGCTTTCTGAGTCCAGTAATGCTGAAACAGTACTTCTGTTCAAATGAAGTGAAATCTAGCCCAAATCTGCTCAAAAGCTTGTCTCTCTATTAGAGAAAGCTGTTTCATTCAGTATTCAGTGCAAATCTTGCCAAACTGATAGATGCTTATGCCTTATGAAGTACAATGTTTTCTGCAATGCTGTAAAACAGTTTTTAATGTGTTAGAAGTTATATACACAAAAACTAATGTTAGGACTTCAATGATCAAGATTGTCAGTTTACAGCTTTCTGAGTCCAGAAATGTTGAAATAGTGTTTCTGTTCAAATGAAGTGAAATCAAGCCCAAATCTGCTCAAAAGCTTGTCTCTCTAATAGAGAAAGCTGTTTCATTCAGTATTCAGTGCAAATCTTGCCAAACTGATAGATGCTTATGCCATATGAAATAAAATGTTTTCTGCAATGCTGTAAGACAGTTTTTAATGTGTTAGAAGTTATATGCACAAAAACTTATGTTAGGACTTCAATGATCAAGATTGTCAGTTTACAGCTTTCTGAGTCCAGTAATGCTGAAACAGTACTTCTGTTCAAATGAAGTGAAATCTAGCCCAAATCTACTCAAAAGCTTGTCTCTCTATTAGAGAAAGCTGTTTCATTCAGTATTCAGTGCAAATCTTGCCAAACTGATAGATGCTTATGCCTTATGAAGTACAATGTTTTCTGCAATGCTGTAAAACAGTTTTTAATGTGTTAGAAGTTATATACACAAAAACTAATGTTAGGACTTCAATGATCAAGATTGTCAGTTTACAGCTTTCTGAGTCCAGTAATGCTGAAATAGTACTTCTGTTCAAATGAAGTGAAATCTAGCCCAAATCTGCTCAAAAGCTTGTCTCTCTAATAGAGAAAGCTGTTTCATTCAGTATTCAGTGCAAATCTTGCCAAACTGATAGATGCTTATGCCATATGAAATACAATGTTTTCTGCAATGCTGTAAGACAGTTTTTAATGTGTTAGAAGTTATATGCACAAAAACTTATGTTAGGACTTCAATGATCAAGATTGTCAGTTTACAGCTTTCTGAGTCCAGTAATGCTGAAATAGTACTTCTGTTCAAATGAAGTGAAATCTAGCCCAAATCTGCTCAAAAGCTTGTCTCTCTAATAGAGAAAGCTGTTTCATTCAGTATTCAGTGCAAATCTTGCCAAACTGATAGATGCTTATGCCATATGAAATACAATGTTTTCTGCAATGCTGTAAGACAGTTTTTAATGTGTTAGAAGTTATATGCACAAAAACTTATGTTAGGACTTCAATGATCAAGATTGTCAGTTTACAGCTTTCTGAGTCCAGTAATGCTGAAACAGTACTTCTGTTCAAATGAAGTGAAATCTAGCCCAAATCTGCTCAAAAGCTTGTCTCTCTATTAGAGAAAGCTGTTTCATTCAGTATTCAGTGCAAATCTTGCCAAACTGATAGATGCTTATGCCTTATGAAGTACAATGTTTTCTGCAATGCTGTAAAACAGTTTTTAATGTGTTAGAAGTTATATACACAAAAACTAATGTTAGGACTTCAATGATCAAGATTGTCAGTTTACAGCTTTCTGAGTCCAGAAATGTTGAAATAGTGTTTCTGTTCAAATGAAGTGAAATCAAGCCCAAATCTGCTCAAAAGCTTGTCTCTCTAATAGAGAAAGCTGTTTCATTCAGTATTCAGTGCAAATCTTGCCAAACTGATAGATGCTTATGCCATATGAAATAAAATGTTTTCTGCAATGCTGTAAGACAGTTTTTAATGTGTTAGAAGTTATATGCACAAAAACTAATGTTAGGACTTCAATGATCAAGATTGTCAGTTTACAGCTTTCTGAGTCCAGTAATGCTGAAATAGTACTTCTGTTCAAATGAAGTGAAATCTAGCCCAAATCTGCTCAAAAGCTTGTCTCTCTATTAGAGAAAGCTGTTTCATTCAGTATTCAGTGCAAATCTTGCCAAACTGATAGATGCTTATGCCTTATGAAGTACAATGTTTTCTGCAATGCTGTAAAACAGTTTTTAATGTGTTAGAAGTTATATACACAAAAACTAATGTTAGGACTTCAATGATCAAGATTGTCAGTTTGCAGCTTTCTGAGTCCAGTAATGTTGAAATAGTGTTTCTGTTCAAATGAAGTGAAATCAAGCCCAAATCTGCTCAAAAGCTTGTCTCTCCAATAGAGAAAGCTGTTTCATTCAGTATTCAGTGCAAATCTTGCCAAACTGATAGATGCTTATGCCTTATGAAGTACAATGGTTTCTGCAATGCTGTAAGACAGTTTTTAATGTGTTAGAAGTTATATACACAAAAACTAATGTTAGGACTTCAATGATCAAGATTGTCAGTTTACAGCTTTCTGAGTCCAGTAATGCTGAAATAGTACTTCTGTTCAAATGAAGTGAAATCTAGCCCAAATCTGCTCAAAAGCTTGTCTCTCTAATAGAGAAAGCTGTTTCATTCAGTATTCAGTGCAAATCTTGCCAAACTGATAGATGCTTATGCCATATGAAATACAATGTTTTCTGCAATGCTGTAAGACAGTTTTTAATGTGTTAGAAGTTATATGCACAAAAACTTATGTTAGGACTTCAATGATCAAGATTGTCAGTTTACAGCTTTCTGAGTCCAGTAATGCTGAAACAGTACTTCTGTTCAAATGAAGTGAAATCTAGCCCAAATCTGCTCAAAAGCTTGTCTCTCTATTAGAGAAAGCTGTTTCATTCAGTATTCAGTGCAAATCTTGCCAAACTGATAGATGCTTATGCCTTATGAAGTACAATGTTTTCTGCAATGCTGTAAAACAGTTTTTAATGTGTTAGAAGTTATATACACAAAAACTAATGTTAGGACTTCAATGATCAAGATTGTCAGTTTACAGCTTTCTGAGTCCAGTAATGCTGAAACAGTACTTCTGTTCAAATGAAGTGAAATCTAGCCCAAATCTGCTCAAAAGCTTGTCTCTCTATTAGAGAAAGCTGTTTCATTCAGTATTCAGTGCAAATCTTGCCAAACTGATAGATGCTTATGCCTTATGAAGTACAATGTTTTCTGCAATGCTGTAAAACAGTTTTTAATGTGTTAGAAGTTATATACAAAAAAACTAATGTTAGGACTTCAATGATCAAGATTGTCAGTTTACAGCTTTCTGAGTCCAGTAATGCTGAAATAGTACTTCTGTTCAAATGAAGTGAAATCAAGCCCAAATCTGCTCAAAAGCTTGTCTCTCTAATAGAGAAAGCTGTTTCATTCAGTATTCAGTGCAAATCTTGCCAAACTGATAGATGCTTATGCCATATGAAATAAAATGTTTTCTGCAATGCTGTAAGACAGTTTTTAATGTGTTAGAAGTTATATGCACAAAAACTTATGTTAGGACTTCAATGATCAAGATTGTCAGTTTACAGCTTTCTGAGTCCAGTAATGCTGAAATAGTACTTCTGTTCAAATGAAGTGAAATCAAGCCCAAATCTGCTCAAAAGCTTGTCTCTCTATTAGAGAAAGCTGTTTCATTCAGTATTCAGTGCAAACCTTGCCAAACTGATAGATGCTTATGCCTTATGAAGTACAATGTTTTCTGCAATGCTGTAAAACAGTTTTTAATGTGTTTGAAGTTATATACACAAAAACTAATGTTAGGACTTCAATGATCAAGATTGTCAGTTTGCAGCTTTCTGAGTCCAGTAATGTTGAAATAGTGTTTCTGTTCAAATGAAGTGAAATCAAGCCCAAATCTGCTCAAAAGCTTGTCTCTCCAATAGAGAAAGCTGTTTCATTCAGTATTCAGTGCAAATCTTGCCAAACTGATAGATGCTTATGCCATATGAAATACAATGTTTTCTGCAATGCTGTAAGACAGTTTTTAATGTGTTAGAAGTTATATACACAAAAACTAATGTTAGGACTTCAATGATCAAGATTGTCAGTTTACAGCTTTCTGAGTCCAGTAATGCTGAAACAGTACTTCTGTTCAAATGAAGTGAAATCTAGCCCAAATCTGCTCAAAAGCTTGTCTCTCTATTAGAGGAAGCTGTTTCATTCAGTATTCAGTGCAAATCTTGCCAAACTGATAGATGCTTATGCCTTATGAAGTACAATGTTTTCTGCAATGCTGTAAAACAGTTTTTAATGTGTTAGAAGTTATATACACAAAAACTAATGTTAGGACTTCAATGATCAAGATTGTCAGTTTACAGCATTCTGAGTCCAGAAATGTTGAAATAGTGTTTCTGTTCAAATGAAGTGAAATCAAGCCCAAATCTGCTCAAAAGCTTGTCTCTCTATTAGAGAAAGCTGTTTCATTCAGTATTCAGTGCAAATCTTGCCAAACTGATAGATACTTATGCCTTATGAAGTACAATGTTTTCTGCAATGCTGTAAAACAGTTTTTAATGTGTTAGAAGTTATATGCACAAAAACTTATGTTAGGACTTCAATGATCAAGATTGTCAGTTTACAGCTTTCTGAGTCCAGTAATGCTGAAATAGTACTTCTGTTCAAATGAAGTGAAATCTAGCCCAAATCTGCTCAAAAGCTTGTCTCTCTAATAGAGAAAGCTGTTTCATTCAGTATTCAGTGCAAATCTTGCCAAACTGATAGATGCTTATGCCATATGAAATACAATGTTTTCTGCAATGCTGTAAGACAGTTTTTAATGTGTTAGAAGTTATATGCACAAAAACTTATGTTAGGACTTCAATGATCAAGATTGTCAGTTTACAGCTTTCTGAGTCCAGTAATGCTGAAATAGTGCCTCTGTTCAAATGAAGTGAAATCTAGCCCAAATCTGCTCAAAAGCTTGTCTCTCTATTAGAGAAAGCTGTTTCATTCAGTATTCAGTGCAAATCTTGCCAAACTGATAGATGCTTATGCCTTATGAAGTACAATGTTTTCTGCAATGCTGTAAAACAGTTTTTAATGTGTTAGAAGTTATATACACAAAAACTAATGTTAGGACTTCAATGATCAAGATTGTCAGTTTACAGCTTTCTGAGTCCAGAAATGTTGAAATAGTGTTTCTGTTCAAATGAAGTGAAATCAAGCCCAAATCTGCTCAAAAGCTTGTCTATCTATTAGAGAAAGCTGTTTCATTCAGTATTCAGTGCAAATCTTGCCAAACTGATAGATGCTTATGCCATATGAAATAAAATGTTTTCTGCAATGCTGTAAGACAGTTTTTAATGTGTTAGAAGTTATATGCACAAAAACTTATGTTAGGACTTCAATGATCAAGATTGTCAGTTTACAGCTTTCTGAGTCCAGTAATGCTGAAATAGTACTTCTGTTCAAATGAAGTGAAATCTAGCCCAAATCTGCTCAAAAGCTTGTCTCTCTATTAGAGAAAGCTGTTTCATTCAGTATTCAGTGCAAATCTTGCCAAACTGATAGATGCTTATGCCTTATGAAGTACAATGTTTTCTGCAATGCTGTAAAACAGTTTTTAATGTGTTAGAAGTTATATAGACAAAAACTAATGTTAGGACTTCAATGATCAAGATTGTCAGTTTGCAGCTTTCTGAGTCCAGTAATGTTGAAATAGTGTTTCTGTTCAAATGAAGTGAAATCAAGCCCAAATCTGCTCAAAAGCTTGTCTCTCCAATAGAGAAAGCTGTTTCATTCAGTATTCAGTGCAAATCTTGCCAAACTGATAGATGCTTATGCCTTATGAAGTACAATGGTTTCTGCAATGCTGTAAGACAGTTTTTAATGTGTTAGAAGTTATATACACAAAAACTAATGTTAGGACTTCAATGATCAAGATTGTCAGCTTACAGCTTTCTGAGTCCAGTAATGCTGAAATAGTACTTCTGTTCAAATGAAGTGAAATCTAGCCCAAATCTGCTCAAAAGCTTGTCTCTCTAATAGAGAAAGCTGTTTCATTCAGTATTCAGTGCAAATCTTGCCAAACTGATAGATGCTTATGCCATATGAAATACAATGTTTTCTGCAATGCTGTAAGACAGTTTTTAATGTGTTAGAAGTTATATGCACAAAAACTTATGTTAGGACTTCAATGATCAAGATTGTCAGTTTACAGCTTTCTGAGTCCAGTAATGCTGAAACAGTACTTCTGTTCAAATGAAGTGAAATCTAGCCCAAATCTGCTCAAAAGCTTGTCTCTCTATTAGAGAAAGCTGTTTCATTCAGTATTCAGTGCAAATCTTGCCAAACTGATAGATGCTTATGCCATATGAAATACAATGTTTTCTGCAATGCTGTAAGACAGTTTTTAATGTGTTAGAAGTTATATGCACAAAAACTTATGTTAGGACTTCAATGATCAAGATTGTCAGTTTACAGCTTTCTGAGTCCAGTAATGCTGAAATAGTACTTCTGTTCAAATGAAGTGAAATCTAGCCCAAATCTGCTCAAAAGCTTGTCTCTCTATTAGAGAAAGCTGTTTCATTCAATATTCAGTGCAAATCTTGCCAAACTGATAGATGCTTATGCCATATGAAATACAATGTTTTCTGCAATGCTGTAAGACAGTTTTTAATGTGTTAGAAGTTATATGCACAAAAACTTATGTTAGGACTTCAATGATCAAGATTGTCAGTTTACAGCTTTCTGAGTCCAGTAATGCTGAAATAGTACTTCTGTTCAAATGAAGTGAAATCTAGCCCAAATCTGCTCAAAAGCTTGTCTCTCTAATAGAGAAAGCTGTTTCATTCAGTATTCAGTGCAAATCTTGCCAAACTGATAGATGCTTATGCCATATGAAATACAATGTTTTCTGCAATGCTGTAAGACAGTTTTTAATGTGTTAGAAGTTATATGCACAAAAACTTATGTTAGGACTTCAATGATCAAGATTGTCAGTTTACAGCTTTCTGAGTCCAGTAATGCTGAAATAGTACTTCTGTTCAAATGAAGTGAAATCTAGCCCAAATCTGCTCAAAAGCTTGTCTCTCTATTAGAGAAAGCTGTTTCATTCAGTATTCAGTGCAAATCTTGCCAAACTGATAGATGCTTATGCCATATGAAATACAATGTTTTCTGCAATGCTGTAAGACAGTTTTTAATGTGTTAGAAGTTATATGCACAAAAACTTATGTTAGGACTTCAATGATCAAGATTGTCAGTTTACAGCTTTCTGAGTCCAGTAATGCTGAAACAGTACTTCTGTTCAAATGAAGTGAAATCTAGCCCAAATCTGCTCAAAAGCTTGTCTCTCTATTAGAGAAAGCTGTTTCATTCAGTATTCAGTGCAAATCTTGCCAAACTGATAGATGCTTATGCCTTATGAAGTACAATGTTTTCTGCAATGCTGTAAAACAGTTTTTAATGTGTTAGAAGTTATATACACAAAAACTAATGTTAGGACTTCAATGATCAAGATTGTCAGTTTACAGCTTTCTGAGTCCAGTAATGCTGAAATAGTTCTTCTGTTCAAATGAAGTGAAATCTAGCCCAAATCTGCTCAAAAGCTTGTCTCTCTAATAGAGAAAGCTGTTTCATTCAGTATTCAGTGCAAATCTTGCCAAACTGATAGATGCTTATGCCATATGAAATACAATGTTTTCTGCAATGCTGTAAGACAGTTTTTAATGTGTTAGAAGTTATATGCACAAAAACTTATGTTAGGACTTCAATGATCAAGATTGTCAGTTTACAGCTTTCTGAGTCCAGTAATGCTGAAATAGTACTTCTGTTCAAATGAAGTGAAATCTAGCCCAAATCTGCTCAAAAGCTTGTCTATCTATTAGAGAAAGCTGTTTCATTCAGTATTCAGTGCAAATCTTGCCAAACTGATAGATGCTTATGCCTTATGAAGTACAATGTTTTCTGCAATGCTGTAAGACAGTTTTTAATGTGTTAGAAGTTATATACACAAAAACTAATGTTAGGACTTCAATGATCAAGATTGTCAGTTTACAGCTTTCTGAGTCCAGTAATGCTGAAATAGTACTTCTGTTCAAATGAAGTGAAATCTAGCCCAAATCTGCTCAAAAGCTTGTCTCTCTATTAGAGAAAGCTGTTTCCTTCAGTATTCAGTGCAAATCTTGCCAAACTGATAGATGCTTATGCCTTATGAAGTACAATGTTTTCTGCAATGCTGTAAAACAGTTTTTAATGTGTTAGAAGTTATATACACAAAAACTAATGTTAGGACTTCAATGATCAAGATTGTCAGTTTACAGCTTTCTGAGTCCAGTAATGCTGAAACAGTGCCTCTGTTCAAATGAAGTGAAATCTAGCCCAAATCTGCTCAAAAGCTTGTCTCTCTAATAGAGAAAGCTGTTTCATTCAGTATTCAGTGCAAAACTTGCCAAACTGATAGATGCTTATGCCATATGAAATACAATGTTTTCTGCAATGCTGTAAGACAGTTTTTAATGTGTTAGAAGTTATATGCACAAAAACTTATGTTAGGACTTCAATGATCAAGATTGTCAGTTTACAGCTTTCTGAGTCCAGTAATGCTGAAATAGTACTTCTGTTCAAATGAAGTGAAATCTAGCCCAAATCTGCTCAAAAGCTTGTCTCTCTATTAGAGAAAGCTGTTTCATTCAGTATTCAGTGCAAATCTTGCCAAACTGATAGATGCTTATGCCTTATGAAGTACAATGTTTTCTGCAATGCTGTAAAACAGTTTTAATGTGTTAGAAGTTATATACACAAAAACTAATGTTAGGACTTCAATGATCAAGATTGTCAGTTTACAGCTTTCTGAGTCCAGTAATGCTGAAACAGTACTTCTGTTCAAATGAAGTGAAATCTAGCCCAAATCTGCTCAAAAGCTTGTCTCTCTATTAGAGAAAGCTGTTTCATTCAGTATTCAGTGCAAATCTTGCCAAACTGATAGATGCTTATGCCTTATGAAGTACAATGTTTTCTGCAATGCTGTAAAACAGTTTTTAATGTGTTAGAAGTTATATACACAAAAACTAATGTTAGGACTTCAATGATCAAGATTGTCAGTTTACAGCTTTCTGAGTCCAGAAATGTTGAAATAGTGTTTCTGTTCAAATGAAGTGAAATCAAGCCCAAATCTGCTCAAAAGCTTGTCTCTCTAATAGAGAAAGCTGTTTCATTCAGTATTCAGTGCAAATCTTGCCAAACTGATAGATGCTTATGCCATATGAAATACAATGTTTTCTGCAATGCTGTAAGACAGTTTTTAATGTGTTAGAAGTTATATGCACAAAAACTAATGTTAGGACTTCAATGATCAAGATTGTCAGTTTACAGCTTTCTGAGTCCAGTAATGCTGAAATAGTACTTCTGTTCAAATGAAGTGAAATCTAGCCCAAATCTGCTCAAAAGCTTGTCTCTCTATTAGAGAAAGCTGTTTCATTCAGTATTCAGTGCAAATCTTGCCAAACTGATAGATGCTTATGCCTTATGAAGTACAATGTTTTCTGCAATGCTGTAAAACAGTTTTTAATGTGTTAGAAGTTATATACACAAAAACTAATGTTAGGACTTCAATGATCAAGATTGTCAGTTTACAGCTTTCTGAGTCCAGAAATGTTGAAATAGTGTTTCTGTTCAAATGAAGTGAAATCAAGCCCAAATCTGCTCAAAAGCTTGTCTCTCTAATAGAGAAAGCTGTTTCATTCAGTATTCAGTGCAAATCTTGCCAAACTGATAGATGCTTATGCCATATGAAATACAATGTTTTCTGCAATGCTGTAAGACAGTTTTTAATGTGTTAGAAGTTATATGCACAAAAACTAATGTTAGGACTTCAATGATCAAGATTGTCAGTTTACAGCTTTCTGAGTCCAGTAATGCTGAAATAGTACTTCTGTTCAAATGAAGTGAAATCTAGCCCAAATCTGCTCAAAAGCTTGTCTCTCTAATAGAGAAAGCTGTTTCATTCAGTATTCAGTGCAAATCTTGCCAAACTGATAGATGCTTATGCCATATGAAATACAATGTTTTCTGCAATGCTGTAAGACAGTTTTTAATGTGTTAGAAGTTATATGCACAAAAACTTATGTTAGGACTTCAATGATCAAGATTGTCAGTTTACAGCTTTCTGAGTCCAGTAATGCTGAAATAGTGCCTCTGTTCAAATGAAGTGAAATCTAGCCCAAATCTGCTCAAAAGCTTGTCTCTCTATTAGAGAAAGCTGTTTCATTCAGTATTCAGTGCAAATCTTGCCAAACTGATAGATGCTTATGCCTTATGAAGTACAATGTTTTCTGCAATGCTGTAAAACAGTTTTTAATGTGTTAGAAGTTATATACACAAAAACTAATGTTAGGACTTCAATGATCAAGATTGTCAGTTTACAGCTTTCTGAGTCCAGAAATGTTGAAATAGTGTTTCTGTTCAAATGAAGTGAAATCAAGCCCAAATCTGCTCAAAAGCTTGTCTCTCTATTAGAGGAAGCTGTTTCATTCAGTATTCAGTGCAAATCTTGCCAAACTGATAGATGCTTATGCCTTATGAAGTACAATGTTTTCTGCAATGCTGTAAAACAGTTTTTAATGTGTTAGAAGTTATATACACAAAAACTAATGTTAGGACTTCAATGATCAAGATTGTCAGTTTACAGCTTTCTGAGTCCAGAAATGTTGAAATACTGTTTCTGTTCAAATGAAGTGAAATCAAGCCCAAATCTGCTCAAAAGCTTGTCTCTCTATTAGAGAAAGCTGTTTCATTCAGTATTCAGTGCAAATCTTGCCAAACTGATAGATACTTATGCCTTATGAAGTACAATGTTTTCTGCAATGCTGTAAAACAGTTTTTAATGTGTTAGAAGTTATATGCACAAAAACTTATGTTAGGACTTCAATGATCAAGATTGTCAGTTTACAGCTTTCTGAGTCCAGTAATGCTGAAACAGTACTTCTGTTCAAATGAAGTGAAATCTAGCCCAAATCTGCTCAAAAGCTTGTCTCTCTATTAGAGAAAGCTGTTTCATTCAGTATTCAGTGCAAATCTTGCCAAACTGATAGATGCTTATGCCTTATGAAGTACAATGTTTTCTGCAATGCTGTAAAACAGTTTTTAATGTGTTAGAAGTTATATACACAAAAACTAATGTTAGGACTTCAATGATCAAGATTGTCAGTTTACAGCTTTCTGAGTCCAGTAATGCTGAAACAGTACTTCTGTTCAAATGAAGTGAAATCTAGCCCAAATCTGCTCAAAAGCTTGTCTCTCTATTAGAGAAAGCTGTTTCATTCAGTATTCAGTGCAAATCTTGCCAAACTGATAGATGCTTATGCCATATGAAATACAATGTTTTCTGCAATGCTGTAAGACAGTTTTTAATGTGTTAGAAGTTATATACAAAAAAACTAATGTTAGGACTTCAATGATCAAGATTGTCAGTTTACAGCTTTCTGAGTCCAGTAATGCTGAAACAGTACTTCTGTTCAAATGAAGTGAAATCTAGCCCAAATCTGCTCAAAAGCTTGTCTCTCTATTAGAGGAAGCTGTTTCATTCAGTATTCAGTGCAAATCTTGCCAAACTGATAGATGCTTATGCCTTATGAAGTACAATGTTTTCTGCAATGCTGTAAAACAGTTTTTAATGTGTTAGAAGTTATATACACAAAAACTAATGTTAGGACTTCAATGATCAAGATTGTCAGTTTACAGCATTCTGAGTCCAGAAATGTTGAAATAGTGTTTCTGTTCAAATGAAGTGAAATCAAGCCCAAATCTGCTCAAAAGCTTGTCTCTCTATTAGAGAAAGCTGTTTCATTCAGTATTCAGTGCAAATCTTGCCAAACTGATAGATACTTATGCCTTATGAAGTACAATGTTTTCTGCAATGCTGTAAAACAGTTTTTAATGTGTTAGAAGTTATATGCACAAAAACTTATGTTAGGACTTCAATGATCAAGATTGTCAGTTTACAGCTTTCTGAGTCCAGTAATGCTGAAACAGTACTTCTGTTCAAATGAAGTGAAATCTAGCCCAAATCTGCTCAAAAGCTTGTCTCTCTATTAGAGAAAGCTGTTTCATTCAGTATTCAGTGCAAATCTTGCCAAACTGATAGATGCTTATGCCTTATGAAGTACAATGTTTTCTGCAATGCTGTAAAACAGTTTTTAATGTGTTAGAAGTTATATACACAAAAACTAATGTTAGGACTTCAATGATCAAGATTGTCAGTTTACAGCTTTCTGAGTCCAGAAATGTTGAAATAGTGTTTCTGTTCAAATGAAGTGAAATCAAGCCCAAATCTGCTCAAAAGCTTGTCTCTCTATTAGAGAAAGCTGTTTCATTCAGTATTCAGTGCAAATCTTGCCAAACTGATAGATGCTTATGCCTTATGAAGTACAATGTTTTCTGCAATGCTATAAAACAGTTTTTAATGTGTTAGAAGTTATATACACAAAAACTAATGTTAGGACTTCAATGATCAAGATTGTCAGTTTACAGCTTTCTGAGTCCAGTAATGCTGAAACAGTACTTCTGTTCAAATGAAGTGAAATCTAGCCCAAATCTGCTCAAAAGCTTGTCTCTCTATTAGAGGAAGCTGTTTCATTCAGTATTCAGTGCAAATCTTGCCAAACTGATAGATGCTTATGCCTTATGAAGTACAATGTTTTCTGCAATGCTGTAAAACAGTTTTTAATGTGTTAGAAGTTATATACACAAAAACTAATGTTAGGACTTCAATGATCAAGATTGTCAGTTTACAGCTTTCTGAGTCCAGAAATGTTGAAATACTGTTTCTGTTCAAATGAAGTGAAATCAAGCCCAAATCTGCTCAAAAGCTTGTCTCTCTATTAGAGAAAGCTGTTTCATTCAGTATTCAGTGCAAATCTTGCCAAACTGATAGATGCTTATGCCTTATGAAGTACAATGTTTTCTGCAATGCTGTAAAACAGTTTTTAATGTGTTAGAAGTTATATACACAAAAACTAATGTTAGGACTTCAATGATCAAGATTGTCAGTTTACAGCTTTCTGAGTCCAGAAATGTTGAAACAGTACTTCTGTTCAAATGAAGTGAAATCAAGCCCAAATCTGCTCAAAAGCTTGTCTCTCTATTAGAGAAAGCTGTTTCATTCAGTATTCAGTGCAAATCTTGCCAAACTGATAGATGCTTATGCCTTATGAAGTACAATGTTTTCTGCAATGCTGTAAAACAGTTTTTAATGTGTTAGAAGTTATATACACAAAAACTAATGTTAGGACTTCAATGATCAAGATTGTCAGTTTACAGCTTTCTGAGTCCAGAAATGTTGAAATAGTTTTTCTGTTCAAATGAAGTGAAATCAAGCCCAAATCTGCTCAAAAGCTTGTCTCTCTAATAGAGAAAGCTGTTTCATTCAGTATTCAGTGCAAATCTTGCCAAACTGATAGATGCTTATGCCATATGAAATACAATGTTTTCTGCAATGCTGTAAGACAGTTTTTAATGTGTTAGAAGTTATATGCACAAAAACTTATGTTAGGACTTCAATGATCAAGATTGTCAGTTTACAGATTTCTGAGTCCAGTAATGCTGAAACAGTACTTCTGTTCAAATGAAGTGAAATCTAGCCCAAATCTGCTCAAAAGCTTGTCTCTCTATTAGAGAAAGCTGTTTCATTCAGTATTCAGTGCAAATCTTGCCAAACTGATAGATGCTTATGCCTTATGAAGTACAATGTTTTCTGCAATGCTGTAAAACAGTTTTTAATGTGTTAGAAGTTATATACACAAAAACTAATGTTAGGACTTCAATGATCAAGATTGTCAGTTTACAGCTTTCTGAGTCCAGAAATGTTGAAATAGTGTTTCTGTTCAAATGAAGTGAAATCAAGCCCAAATCTGTTCAAAAGCTTGTCTCTCTAATAGAGAAAGCTGTTTCATTCAGTATTCAGTGCAAATCTTGCCAAACTGATAGATGCTTATGCCATATGAAATACAATGTTTTCTGCAATACTGTAAGACAGTTTTTAATGTGTTAGAAGTTATATGCACAAAAACTTATGTTAGGACTTCAATGATCAAGATTGTCAGTTTACAGCTTTCTGAGTCCAGTAATGCTGAAATAGTACTTCTGTTCAAATGAAGTGAAATCTAGCCCAAATCTGCTCAAAAGCTTGTCTCTCTAATAGAGAAAGCTGTTTCATTCAGTATTCAGTGCAAATCTTGCCAAACTGATAGATGCTTATGCCATATGAAATACAATGTTTTCTGCAATGCTGTAAGACAGTTTTTAATGTGTTAGAAGTTATATGCACAAAAACTTATGTTAGGACTTCAATGATCAAGATTGTCAGTTTACAGCTTTCTGAGTCCAGTAATGCTGAAATAGTACTTCTGTTCAAATGAAGTGAAATCTAGCCCAAATCTGCTCAAAAGCTTGTCTATCTATTAGAGAAAGCTGTTTCATTCAGTATTCAGTGCAAATCTTGCCAAACTGATAGATGCTTATGCCTTATGAAGTACAATGTTTTCTGCAATGCTGTAAAACAGTTTTTAATGTGTTAGAAGTTATATACACAAAAACTAATGTTAGGACTTCTATGATCAAGATTGTCAGTTTACAGCTTTCTGAGTCCAGAAATGTTGAAATAGTGTTTCTGTTCAAATGAAGTGAAATCAAGCCCAAATCTGCTCAAAAGCTTGTCTCTCTATTAGAGAAAGCTGTTTCATTCAGTATTCAGTGCAAATCTTGCCAAACTGATAGATGCTTATGCCTTATGAAGTACAATGTTTTCTGCAATACTGTAAAACTGTTTTTAATGTGTTAGAAGTTATATACACAAAAACTAATGTTAGGACTTCAATGATCGAGATTGTCAGTTTACAGCTTTCTGAGTCCAGAAATGTTAAAATAGTGTTTCTGTTCAAATGAAGTGAAATCAAGCCCAAATCTGCTCAAAAGCTTGTCTCTCTAATAGAGAAAGCTGTTTCATTCAGTATTCAGTGCAAATCTTGCCAAACTGATAGATGCTTATGCCATATGAAATACAATGTTTTCTGCAATGCTGTAAGACAGATTTTAATATGTTAGAAGTTATATGCACAAAAACTAATGTTAGGACTTCAATGATCAAGATTGTCAGTTTACAGCTTTCTGAGTCCAGTAATGCTGAAATAGTACTTCTGTTCAAATGAAGTGAAATCTAGCCCAAATCTGCTCAAAAGCTTGTCTATCTATTAGAGAAAGCTGTTTCATTCAGTATTCAGTGCAAATCTTGCCAAACTGATAGATGCTTATGCCTTATGAAGTACAATGTTTTCTGCAATGCTGTAAAACAGTTTTTAATGTGTTAGAAGTTATATACACAAAAACTAATGTTAGGACTTCTATGATCAAGATTGTCAGTTTACAGCTTTCTGAGTCCAGAAATGTTGAAATAGTGTTTCTGTTCAAATGAAGTGAAATCAAGCCCAAATCTGCTCAAAAGCTTGTCTCTCTATTAGAGAAAGCTGTTTCATTCAGTATTCAGTGCAAATCTTGCCAAACTGATAGATGCTTATGCCTTATGAAGTACAATGTTTTCTGCAATGCTGTAAAACAGTTTTTAATGTGTTAGAAGTTATATACACAAAAACTAATGTTAGGACTTCAATGATCAAGATTGTCAGTTTACAGCTTTCTGAGTCCAGTAATGCTGAAATAGTACTTCTGTTCAAATGAAGTGAAATCTAGCCCAAATCTGCTCAAAAGCTTGTCTCTCTAATAGAGAAAGCTGTTTCATTCAGTATTCAGTGCAAATCTTGCCAAACTGATAGATGCTTATGCCATATGAAATACAATGTTTTCTGCAATGCTGTAAGACAGTTTTTAATGTGTTAGAAGTTATATGCACAAAAACTTATGTTAGGACTTCAATGATCAAGATTGTCAGTTTACAGCTTTCTGAGTCCAGTAATGCTGAAATAGTACTTCTGTTCAAATGAAGTGAAATCTAGCCCAAATCTGCTCAAAAGCTTGTCTATCTATTAGAGAAAGCTGTTTCATTCAGTATTCAGTGCAAATCTTGCCAAACTGATAGATGCTTATGCCTTATGAAGTACAATGTTTTCTGCAATGCTGTAAAACAGTTTTTAATGTGTTAGAAGTTATATACACAAAAACTAATGTTAGGACTTCTATGATCAAGATTGTCAGTTTACAGCTTTCTGAGTCCAGAAATGTTGAAATAGTGTTTCTGTTCAAATGAAGTGAAATCAAGCCCAAATCTGCTCAAAAGCTTGTCTCTCTATTAGAGAAAGCTGTTTCATTCAGTATTCAGTGCAAATCTTGCCAAACTGATAGATGCTTATGCCTTATGAAGTACAATGTTTTCTGCAATGCTGTAAAACAGTTTTTAATGTGTTAGAAGTTATATACACAAAAACTAATGTTAGGACTTCAATGATCAAGATTGTCAGTTTACAGCTTTCTGAGTCCAGAAATGTTAAAATAGTGTTTCTGTTCAAATGAAGTGAAATCAAGCCCAAATCTGCTCAAAAGCTTGTCTCTCTAATAGAGAAAGCTGTTTCATTCAGTATTCAGTGCAAATCTTGCCAAACTGATAGATGCTTATGCCATATGAAATACAATGTTTTCTGCAATGCTGTAAGACAGATTTTAATGTGTTAGAAGTTATATGCACAAAAACTAATGTTAGGACTTCAATGATCAAGATTGTCAGTTTACAGCTTTCTGAGTCCAGTAATGCTGAAATAGTACTTCTGTTCAAATGAAGTGAAATCTAGCCCAAATCTGCTCAAAAGCTTGTCTCTCTAATAGAGAAAGCTGTTTCATTCAGTATTCAGTGCAAATCTTGCCAAACTGATAGATGCTTATGCCATATGAAATACAATGTTTTCTGCAATGCTGTAAGACAGTTTTTAATGTGTTAGAAGTTATATGCACAAAAACTTATGTTAGGACTTCAATGATCAAGATTGTCAGTTTACAGCTTTCTGAGTCCAGTAATGCTGAAACAGTACTTCTGTTCAAATGAAGTGAAATCTAGCCCAAATCTGCTCAAAAGCTTGTCTCTCTATTAGAGAAAGCTGTTTCATTCAGTATTCAGTGCAAATCTTGCCAAACTGATAGATGCTTATGCCTTATGAAGTACAATGTTTTCTGCAATGCTGTAAAACAGTTTTTAATGTGTTAGAAGTTATATACACAAAAACTAATGTTAGGACTTCAATGATCAAGATTGTCAGTTTACAGCTTTCTGAGTCCAGAAATGTTGAAATAGTGTTTCTGTTCAAATGAAGTGAAATCAAGCCCAAATCTGCTCAAAAGCTTGTCTCTCTAATAGAGAAAGCTGTTTCATTCAGTATTCAGTGCAAATCTTGCCAAACTGATAGATGCTTATGCCATATGAAATACAATGTTTTCTGCAATGCTGTAAGACAGTTTTTAATGTGTTAGAAGTTATATGCACAAAAACTTATGTTAGGACTTCAATGATCAAGATTGTCAGTTTACAGCTTTCTGAGTCCAGTAATGCTGAAACAGTACTTCTGTTCAAATGAAGTGAAATCTAGCCCAAATCTGCTCAAAAGCTTGTCTCTCTATTAGAGAAAGCTGTTTCATTCAGTATTCAGTGCAAATCTTGCCAAACTGATAGATGCTTATGCCTTATGAAGTACAATGTTTTCTGCAATGCTGTAAAACAGTTTTTAATGTGTTAGAAGTTATATACACAAAAACTAATGTTAGGACTTCAATGATCAAGATTGTCAGTTTACAGCTTTCTGAGTCCAGAAATGTTGAAATAGTGTTTCTGTTCAAATGAAGTGAAATCAAGCCCAAATCTGCTCAAAAGCTTGTCTCTCTAATAGAGAAAGCTGTTTCATTCAGTATTTAGGGCAAATCTTGCCAAACTGATAGATGCTTATGCCATATGAAATACAATGTTTTCTGCAATGCTGTAAGACAGTTTTTAATGTGTTAGAAGTTATATGCACAAAAACTTATGTTAGGACTTCAATGATCAAGATTGTCAGTTTACAGCTTTCTGAGTCCAGTAATACTGAAATAGTACTTCTGTTCAAATGAAGTGAAATCTAGCCCAAATCTGCTCAAAAGCTTGTCTCTCTAATAGAGAAAGCTGTTTCATTCAGTATTCAGTGCAAATCTTGCCAAACTGATAGATGCTTATGCCATATGAAATACAATGTTTTCTGCAATGCTGTAAGACAGTTTTTAATGTGTTAGAAGTTATATGCACAAAAACTTATGTTAGGACTTCAATGATCAAGATTGTCAGTTTACAGCTTTCTGAGTCCAGAAATGTTGAAACAGTACTTCTGTTCAAATGAAGTGAAATCAAGCCCAAATCTGCTCAAAAGCTTGTCTCTCTATTAGAGAAAGCTGTTTCATTCAGTATTCAGTGCAAATCTTGCCAAACTGATAGATGCTTATGCCTTATGAAGTACAATGTTTTCTGCAATGCTGTAAAACAGTTTTTAATGTGTTAGAAGTTATATACACAAAAACTAATGTTAGGACTTCAATGATCAAGATTGTCAGTTTACAGCTTTCTGAGTCCAGAAATGTTAAAATAGTGTTTCTGTTCAAATGAAGTGAAATCAAGCCCAAATCTGCTCAAAAGCTTGTCTCTCTAATAGAGAAAGCTGTTTCATTCAGTATTCAGTGCAAATCTTGCCAAACTGATAGATGCTTATGCCATATGAAATACAATGTTTTCTGCAATGCTGTAAGACAGTTTTTAATGTGTTAGAAGTTATATGCACAAAAACTTATGTTAGGACTTCAATGATCAAGATTGTCAGTTTACAGCTTTCTGAGTCCAGTAATGCTGAAACAGTACTTCTGTTCAAATGAAGTGAAATCTAGCCCAAATCTGCTCAAAAGCTTGTCTCTCTATTAGAGAAAGCTGTTTCATTCAGTATTCAGTGCAAATCTTGCCAAACTGATAGATGCTTATGCCTTATGAAGTACAATGTTTTCTGCAATGCTGTAAAACAGTTTTTAATGTGTTAGAAGTTATATACACAAAAACTAATGTTAGGACTTCAATGATCAAGATTGTCAGTTTACAGCTTTCTGAGTCCAGAAATGTTGAAATAGTGCCTCTGTTCAAATGAAGTGAAATCAAGCCCAAATCTGCTCAAAAGCTTGTCTCTCTAATAGAGAAAGCTGTTTCATTCAGTATTCAGTGCAAATCTTGCCAAACTGATAGATGCTTATGCCATATGAAATACAATGTTTTCTGCAATGCTGTAAGACAGTTTTTAATGTGTTAGAAGTTATATGCACAAAAACTTATGTTAGGACTTCAATGATCAAGATTGTCAGTTTACAGCTTTCTGAGTCCAGTAATACTGAAATAGTACTTCTGTTCAAATGAAGTGAAATCTAGCCCAAATCTGCTCAAAAGCTTGTCTCTCTAATAGAGAAAGCTGTTTCATTCAGTATTCAGTGCAAATTTTGCCAAACTGATAGATGCTTATGCCATATGAAATACAATGTTTTCTGCAATGCTGTAAGACAGTTTTTAATGTGTTAGAAGTTATATGCACAAAAACTTATGTTAGGACTTCAATGATCAAGATTGTCAGTTTACAGCTTTCTGAGTCCAGTAATGCTGAAACAGTACTTCTGTTCAAATGAAGTGAAATCTAGCCCAAATCTGCTCAAAAGCTTGTCTCTCTATTAGAGGAAGCTGTTTCATTCAGTATTCAGTGCAAATCTTGCCAAACTGATAGATGCTTATGCCTTATGAAGTACAATGTTTTCTGCAATGCTGTAAAACAGTTTTTAATGTGTTAGAAGTTATATACACAAAAACTAATGTTAGGACTTCAATGATCAAGATTGTCAGTTTACAGCTTTCTGAGTCCAGAAATGCTGAAACAGTACTTCTGTTCAAATGAAGTGAAATCTAGCCCAAATCTGCTCAAAAGCTTGTCTCTCTATTAGAGAAAGCTGTTTCATTCAGTATTCAGTGCAAATCTTGCCAAACTGATAGATGCTTATGCCATATGAAATACAATGTTTTCTGCAATGCTGTAAGACAGTTTTTAATGTGTTAGAAGTTATATGCACAAAAACTTATGTTAGGACTTCAATGATCAAGATTGTCAGTTTACAGCTTTCTGAGTCCAGTAATGCTGAAACAGTACTTCTGTTCAAATGAAGTGAAATCTAGCCCAAATCTGCTCAAAAGCTTGTCTCTCTATTAGAGAAAGCTGTTTCATTCAGTATTCAGTGCAAATCTTGCCAAACTGATAGATGCTTATGCCTTATGAAGTACAATGTTTTCTGCAATGCTGTAAAATAGTTTTTAATGTGTTAGAAGTTATATACACAAAAACTAATGTTAGGACTTCAATGATCAAGATTGTCAGTTTACAGCTTTCTGAGTCCAGAAATGTTGAAATAGTGTTTCTGTTCAAATGAAGTGAAATCAAGCCCAAATCTGTTCAAAAGCTTGTCTCTCTAATAGAGAAAGCTGTTTCATTCAGTATTCAGTGCAAATCTTGCCAAACTGATAGATGCTTATGCCATATGAAATACAATGTTTTCTGCAATACTGTAAGACAGTTTTTAATGTGTTAGAAGTTATATGCACAAAAACTTATGTTAGGACTTCAATGATCAAGATTGTCAGTTTACAGCTTTCTGAGTCCAGTAATGCTGAAATAGTACTTCTGTTCAAATGAAGTGAAATCTAGCCCAAATCTGCTCAAAAGCTTGTCTATCTATTAGAGAAAGCTGTTTCATTCAGTATTCAGTGCAAATCTTGCCAAACTGATAGATGCTTATGCCATATGAAGTACAATGTTTTCTGCAATGCTGTAAAACAGTTTTTAATGTGTTAGAAGTTATATGCACAAAAACTTATGTTAGGACTTCAATGATCAAGATTGTCAGTTTACAGCTTTCTGAGTCCAGTAATGCTGAAACAGTACTTCTGTTCAAATGAAGTGAAATCTAGCCCAAATCTGCTCAAAAGCTTGTCTCTCTATTAGAGGAAGCTGTTTCATTCAGTATTCAGTGCAAATCTTGCCAAACTGATAGATGCTTATGCCTTATGAAGTACAATGTTTTCTGCAATGCTGTAAAACAGTTTTTAATGTGTTAGAAGTTATATACACAAAAACTAATGTTAGGACTTCAATGATCAAGATTGTCAGTTTACAGCTTTCTGAGTCCAGAAATGCTGAAACAGTACTTCTGTTCAAATGAAGTGAAATCTAGCCCAAATCTGCTCAAAAGCTTGTCTCTCTATTAGAGAAAGCTGTTTCATTCAGTATTCAGTGCAAATCTTGCCAAACTGATAGATGCTTATGCCATATGAAATACAATGTTTTCTGCAATGCTGTAAGACAGTTTTTAATGTGTTAGAAGTTATATGCACAAAAACTTATGTTAGGACTTCAATGATCAAGATTGTCAGTTTACAGCTTTCTGAGTCCAGTAATGCTGAAACAGTACTTCTGTTCAAATGAAGTGAAATCTAGCCCAAATCTGCTCAAAAGCTTGTCTCTCTATTAGAGAAAGCTGTTTCATTCAGTATTCAGTGCAAATCTTGCCAAACTGATAGATGCTTATGCCTTATGAAGTACAATGTTTTCTGCAATGCTGTAAAACAGTTTTTAATGTGTTAGAAGTTATATACACAAAAACTAATGTTAGGACTTCAATGATCAAGATTGTCAGTTTACAGCTTTCTGAGTCCAGAAATGTTGAAATAGTGTTTCTGTTCAAATGAAGTGAAATCAAGCCCAAATCTGTTCAAAAGCTTGTCTCTCTAATAGAGAAAGCTGTTTCATTCAGTATTCAGTGCAAATCTTGCCAAACTGATAGATGCTTATGCCATATGAAATACAATGTTTTCTGCAATACTGTAAGACAGTTTTTAATGTGTTAGAAGTTATATGCACAAAAACTTATGTTAGGACTTCAATGATCAAGATTGTCAGTTTACAGCTTTCTGAGTCCAGTAATGCTGAAATAGTACTTCTGTTCAAATGAAGTGAAATCTAGCCCAAATCTGCTCAAAAGCTTGTCTCTCTAATAGAGAAAGCTGTTTCATTCAGTATTCAGTGCAAATCTTGCCAAACTGATAGATGCTTATGCCATATGAAATACAATGTTTTCTGCAATGCTGTAAGACAGTTTTTAATGTGTTAGAAGTTATATGCACAAAAACTTATGTTAGGACTTCAATGATCAAGATTGTCAGTTTACAGCTTTCTGAGTCCAGTAATGCTGAAATAGTACTTCTGTTCAAATGAAGTGAAATCTAGCCCAAATCTGCTCAAAAGCTTGTCTATCTATTAGAGAAAGCTGTTTCATTCAGTATTCAGTGCAAATCTTGCCAAACTGATAGATGCTTATGCCTTATGAAGTACAATGTTTTCTGCAATGCTGTAAAACAGTTTTTAATGTGTTAGAAGTTATATACACAAAAACTAATGTTAGGACTTCTATGATCAAGATTGTCAGTTTACAGCTTTCTGAGTCCAGAAATGTTGAAATAGTGTTTCTGTTCAAATGAAGTGAAATCAAGCCCAAATCTGCTCAAAAGCTTGTCTCTCTATTAGAGAAAGCTGTTTCATTCAGTATTCAGTGCAAATCTTGCCAAACTGATAGATGCTTATGCCTTATGAAGTACAATGTTTTCTGCAATACTGTAAAACTGTTTTTAATGTGTTAGAAGTTATATACACAAAAACTAATGTTAGGACTTCAATGATCGAGATTGTCAGTTTACAGCTTTCTGAGTCCAGAAATGTTAAAATAGTGTTTCTGTTCAAATGAAGTGAAATCAAGCCCAAATCTGCTCAAAAGCTTGTCTCTCTAATAGAGAAAGCTGTTTCATTCAGTATTCAGTGCAAATCTTGCCAAACTGATAGATGCTTATGCCATATGAAATACAATGTTTTCTGCAATGCTGTAAGACAGATTTTAATATGTTAGAAGTTATATGCACAAAAACTAATGTTAGGACTTCATTGATCAAGATTGTCAGTTTACAGCTTTCTGAGTCCAGTAATGCTGAAATAGTACTTCTGTTCAAATGAAGTGAAATCTAGCCCAAATCTGCTCAAAAGCTTGTCTATCTATTAGAGAAAGCTGTTTCATTCAGTATTCAGTGCAAATCTTGCCAAACTGATAGATGCTTATGCCTTATGAAGTACAATGTTTTCTGCAATGCTGTAAAACAGTTTTTAATGTGTTAGAAGTTATATACACAAAAACTAATGTTAGGACTTCTATGATCAAGATTGTCAGTTTACAGCTTTCTGAGTCCAGAAATGTTGAAATAGTGTTTCTGTTCAAATGAAGTGAAATCAAGCCCAAATCTGCTCAAAAGCTTGTCTCTCTATTAGAGAAAGCTGTTTCATTCAGTATTCAGTGCAAATCTTGCCAAACTGATAGATGCTTATGCCTTATGAAGTACAATGTTTTCTGCAATGCTGTAAAACAGTTTTTAATGTGTTAGAAGTTATATACACAAAAACTAATGTTAGGACTTCAATGATCAAGATTGTCAGTTTACAGCTTTCTGAGTCCAGAAATGTTAAAATAGTGTTTCTGTTCAAATGAAGTGAAATCAAGCCCAAATCTGCACAAAAGCTTGTCTCTCTAATAGAGAAAGCTGTTTCATTCAGTATTCAGTGCAAATCTTGCCAAACTGATAGATGCTTATGCCATATGAAATACAATGTTTTCTGCAATGCTGTAAGACAGTTTTTAATGTGTTAGAAGTTATATGCACAAAAACTTATGTTAGGACTTCAATGATCAAGATTGTCAGTTTACAGCTTTCTGAGTCCAGTAATGCTGAAACAGTACTTCTGTTCAAATGAAGTGAAATCTAGCCCAAATCTGCTCAAAAGCTTGTCTCTCTATTAGAGAAAGCTGTTTCATTCAGTATTCAGTGCAAATCTTGCCAAACTGATAGATGCTTATGCCTTATGAAGTACAATGTTTTCTGCAATGCTGTAAAACAGTTTTTAATGTGTTAGAAGTTATATACACAAAAACTAATGTTAGGACTTCAATGATCAAGATTGTCAGTTTACAGCTTTCTGAGTCCAGAAATGTTGAAATAGTTTTTCTGTTCAAATGAAGTGAAATCAAGCCCAAATCTGCTCAAAAGCTTGTCTCTCTAATAGAGAAAGCTGTTTCATTCAGTATTCAGTGCAAATCTTGCCAAACTGATAGATGCTTATGCCATATGAAATACAATGTTTTCTGCAATGCTGTAAGACAGTTTTTAATGTGTTAGAAGTTATATGCACAAAAACTTATGTTAGGACTTCAATGATCAAGATTGTCAGTTTACAGCTTTCTGAGTCCAGTAATGCTGAAACAGTACTTCTGTTCAAATGAAGTGAAATCTAGCCCAAATCTGCTCAAAAGCTTGTCTCTCTATTAGAGAAAGCTGTTTCATTCAGTATTCAGTGCAAATCTTGCCAAACTGATAGATGCTTATGCCTTATGAAGTACAATGTTTTCTGCAATGCTGTAAAACAGTTTTTAATGTGTTAGAAGTTATATACACAAAAACTAATGTTAGGACTTCAATGATCAAGATTGTCAGTTTACAGCTTTCTGAGTCCAGAAATGTTGAAATAGTGTTTCTGTTCAAATGAAGTGAAATCAAGCCCAAATCTGTTCAAAAGCTTGTCTCTCTAATAGAGAAAGCTGTTTCATTCAGTATTCAGTGCAAATCTTGCCAAACTGATAGATGCTTATGCCATATGAAATACAATGTTTTCTGCAATACTGTAAGACAGTTTTTAATGTGTTAGAAGTTATATGCACAAAAACTTATGTTAGGACTTCAATGATCAAGATTGTCAGTTTACAGCTTTCTGAGTCCAGTAATGCTGAAATAGTACTTCTGTTCAAATGAAGTGAAATCTAGCCCAAATCTGCTCAAAAGCTTGTCTCTCTAATAGAGAAAGCTGTTTCATTCAGTATTCAGTGCAAATCTTGCCAAACTGATAGATGCTTATGCCATATGAAATACAATGTTTTCTGCAATGCTGTAAGACAGTTTTTAATGTGTTAGAAGTTATATGCACAAAAACTTATGTTAGGACTTCAATGATCAAGATTGTCAGTTTACAGCTTTCTGAGTCCAGTAATGCTGAAATAGTACTTCTGTTCAAATGAAGTGAAATCTAGCCCAAATCTGCTCAAAAGCTTGTCTATCTATTAGAGAAAGCTGTTTCATTCAGTATTCAGTGCAAATCTTGCCAAACTGATAGATGCTTATGCCTTATGAAGTACAATGTTTTCTGCAATGCTGTAAAACAGTTTTTAATGTGTTAGAAGTTATATACACAAAAACTAATGTTAGGACTTCTATGATCAAGATTGTCAGTTTACAGCTTTCTGAGTCCAGAAATGTTGAAATAGTGTTTCTGTTCAAATGAAGTGAAATCAAGCCCAAATCTGCTCAAAAGCTTGTCTCTCTATTAGAGAAAGCTGTTTCATTCAGTATTCAGTGCAAATCTTGCCAAACTGATAGATGCTTATGCCTTATGAAGTACAATGTTTTCTGCAATACTGTAAAACTGTTTTTAATGTGTTAGAAGTTATATACACAAAAACTAATGTTAGGACTTCAATGATCGAGATTGTCAGTTTACAGCTTTCTGAGTCCAGAAATGTTAAAATAGTGTTTCTGTTCAAATGAAGTGAAATCAAGCCCAAATCTGCTCAAAAGCTTGTCTCTCTAATAGAGAAAGCTGTTTCATTCAGTATTCAGTGCAAATCTTGCCAAACTGATAGATGCTTATGCCATATGAAATACAATGTTTTCTGCAATGCTGTAAGACAGATTTTAATATGTTAGAAGTTATATGCACAAAAACTAATGTTAGGACTTCAATGATCAAGATTGTCAGTTTACAGCTTTCTGAGTCCAGTAATGCTGAAATAGTACTTCTGTTCAAATGAAGTGAAATCTAGCCCAAATCTGCTCAAAAGCTTGTCTCTCTAATAGAGAAAGCTGTTTCATTCAGTATTCAGTGCAAATCTTGCCAAACTGATAGATGCTTATGCCATATGAAATACAATGTTTTCTGCAATGCTGTAAGACAGTTTTTAATGTGTTAGAAGTTATATGCACAAAAACTTATGTTAGGACTTCAATGATCAAGATTGTCAGTTTACAGCTTTCTGAGTCCAGTAATGCTGAAATAGTACTTCTGTTCAAATGAAGTGAAATCTAGCCCAAATCTGCTCAAAAGCTTGTCTATCTATTAGAGAAAGCTGTTTCATTCAGTATTCAGTGCAAATCTTGCCAAACTGATAGATGCTTATGCCTTATGAAGTACAATGTTTTCTGCAATGCTGTAAAACAGTTTTTAATGTGTTAGAAGTTATATACACAAAAACTAATGTTAGGACTTCTATGATCAAGATTGTCAGTTTACAGCTTTCTGAGTCCAGAAATGTTGAAATAGTGTTTCTGTTCAAATGAAGTGAAATCAAGCCCAAATCTGCTCAAAAGCTTGTCTCTCTATTAGAGAAAGCTGTTTCATTCAGTATTCAGTGCAAATCTTGCCAAACTGATAGATGCTTATGCCTTATGAAGTACAATGTTTTCTGCAATGCTGTAAAACAGTTTTTAATGTGTTAGAAGTTATATACACAAAAACTAATGTTAGGACTTCAATGATCAAGATTGTCAGTTTACAGCTTTCTGAGTCCAGTAATGCTGAAATAGTACTTCTGTTCAAATGAAGTGAAATCTAGCCCAAATCTGCTCAAAAGCTTGTCTCTCTAATAGAGAAAGCTGTTTCATTCAGTATTCAGTGCAAATCTTGCCAAACTGATAGATGCTTATGCCATATGAAATACAATGTTTTCTGCAATGCTGTAAGACAGTTTTTAATGTGTTAGAAGTTATATGCACAAAAACTTATGTTAGGACTTCAATGATCAAGATTGTCAGTTTACAGCTTTCTGAGTCCAGTAATGCTGAAATAGCACTTCTGTTCAAATGAAGTGAAATCTAGCCCAAATCTGCTCAAAAGCTTGTCTATCTATTAGAGAAAGCTGTTTCATTCAGTATTCAGTGCAAATCTTGCCAAACTGATAGATGCTTATGCCTTATGAAGTACAATGTTTTCTGCAATGCTGTAAAATAGTTTTTAATGTGTTAGAAGTTATATACACAAAAACTAATGTTAGGACTTCAATGATCAAGATTGTCAGTTTACAGCTTTCTGAGTCCAGAAATGTTGAAATAGTGTTTCTGTTCAAATGAAGTGAAATCAAGCCCAAATCTGTTCAAAAGCTTGTCTCTCTAATAGAGAAAGCTGTTTCATTCAGTATTCAGTGCAAATCTTGCCAAACTGATAGATGCTTATGCCATATGAAATACAATGTTTTCTGCAATACTGTAAGACAGTTTTTAATGTGTTAGAAGTTATATGCACAAAAACTTATGTTAGGACTTCAATGATCAAGATTGTCAGTTTACAGCTTTCTGAGTCCAGTAATGCTGAAATAGTACTTCTGTTCAAATGAAGTGAAATCTAGCCCAAATCTGCTCAAAAGCTTGTCTATCTATTAGAGAAAGCTGTTTCATTCAGTATTCAGTGCAAATCTTGCCAAACTGATAGATGCTTATGCCATATGAAGTACAATGTTTTCTGCAATGCTGTAAAACAGTTTTTAATGTGTTAGAAGTTATATGCACAAAAACTTATGTTAGGACTTCAATGATCAAGATTGTCAGTTTACAGCTTTCTGAGTCCAGTAATGCTGAAACAGTACTTCTGTTCAAATGAAGTGAAATCTAGCCCAAATCTGCTCAAAAGCTTGTCTCTCTATTAGAGGAAGCTGTTTCATTCAGTATTCAGTGCAAATCTTGCCAAACTGATAGATGCTTATGCCTTATGAAGTACAATGTTTTCTGCAATGCTGTAAAACAGTTTTTAATGTGTTAGAAGTTATATACACAAAAACTAATGTTAGGACTTCAATGATCAAGATTGTCAGTTTACAGCTTTCTGAGTCCAGAAATGCTGAAACAGTACTTCTGTTCAAATGAAGTGAAATCTAGCCCAAATCTGCTCAAAAGCTTGTCTCTCTATTAGAGAAAGCTGTTTCATTCAGTATTCAGTGCAAATCTTGCCAAACTGATAGATGCTTATGCCATATGAAATACAATGTTTTCTGCAATGCTGTAAGACAGTTTTTAATGTGTTAGAAGTTATATGCACAAAAACTTATGTTAGGACTTCAATGATCAAGATTGTCAGTTTACAGCTTTCTGAGTCCAGTAATGCTGAAACAGTACTTCTGTTCAAATGAAGTGAAATCTAGCCCAAATCTGCTCAAAAGCTTGTCTCTCTATTAGAGAAAGCTGTTTCATTCAGTATTCAGTGCAAATCTTGCCAAACTGATAGATGCTTATGCCTTATGAAGTACAATGTTTTCTGCAATGCTGTAAAACAGTTTTTAATGTGTTAGAAGTTATATACACAAAAACTAATGTTAGGACTTCAATGATCAAGATTGTCAGTTTACAGCTTTCTGAGTCCAGAAATGTTGAAATAGTGTTTCTGTTCAAATGAAGTGAAATCAAGCCCAAATCTGTTCAAAAGCTTGTCTCTCTAATAGAGAAAGCTGTTTCATTCAGTATTCAGTGCAAATCTTGCCAAACTGATAGATGCTTATGCCATATGAAATACAATGTTTTCTGCAATACTGTAAGACAGTTTTTAATGTGTTAGAAGTTATATGCACAAAAACTTATGTTAGGACTTCAATGATCAAGATTGTCAGTTTACAGCTTTCTGAGTCCAGTAATGCTGAAATAGTACTTCTGTTCAAATGAAGTGAAATCTAGCCCAAATCTGCTCAAAAGCTTGTCTCTCTAATAGAGAAAGCTGTTTCATTCAGTATTCAGTGCAAATCTTGCCAAACTGATAGATGCTTATGCCATATGAAATACAATGTTTTCTGCAATGCTGTAAGACAGTTTTTAATGTGTTAGAAGTTATATGCACAAAAACTTATGTTAGGACTTCAATGATCAAGATTGTCAGTTTACAGCTTTCTGAGTCCAGTAATGCTGAAATAGTACTTCTGTTCAAATGAAGTGAAATCTAGCCCAAATCTGCTCAAAAGCTTGTCTATCTATTAGAGAAAGCTGTTTCATTCAGTATTCAGTGCAAATCTTGCCAAACTGATAGATGCTTATGCCTTATGAAGTACAATGTTTTCTGCAATGCTGTAAAACAGTTTTTAATGTGTTAGAAGTTATATACACAAAAACTAATGTTAGGACTTCTATGATCAAGATTGTCAGTTTACAGCTTTCTGAGTCCAGAAATGTTGAAATAGTGTTTCTGTTCAAATGAAGTGAAATCAAGCCCAAATCTGCTCAAAAGCTTGTCTCTCTATTAGAGAAAGCTGTTTCATTCAGTATTCAGTGCAAATCTTGCCAAACTGATAGATGCTTATGCCTTATGAAGTACAATGTTTTCTGCAATACTGTAAAACTGTTTTTAATGTGTTAGAAGTTATATACACAAAAACTAATGTTAGGACTTCAATGATCGAGATTGTCAGTTTACAGCTTTCTGAGTCCAGAAATGTTAAAATAGTGTTTCTGTTCAAATGAAGTGAAATCAAGCCCAAATCTGCTCAAAAGCTTGTCTCTCTAATAGAGAAAGCTGTTTCATTCAGTATTCAGTGCAAATCTTGCCAAACTGATAGATGCTTATGCCATATGAAATACAATGTTTTCTGCAATGCTGTAAGACAGATTTTAATATGTTAGAAGTTATATGCACAAAAACTAATGTTAGGACTTCATTGATCAAGATTGTCAGTTTACAGCTTTCTGAGTCCAGTAATGCTGAAATAGTACTTCTGTTCAAATGAAGTGAAATCTAGCCCAAATCTGCTCAAAAGCTTGTCTATCTATTAGAGAAAGCTGTTTCATTCAGTATTCAGTGCAAATCTTGCCAAACTGATAGATGCTTATGCCTTATGAAGTACAATGTTTTCTGCAATGCTGTAAAACAGTTTTTAATGTGTTAGAAGTTATATACACAAAAACTAATGTTAGGACTTCTATGATCAAGATTGTCAGTTTACAGCTTTCTGAGTCCAGAAATGTTGAAATAGTGTTTCTGTTCAAATGAAGTGAAATCAAGCCCAAATCTGCTCAAAAGCTTGTCTCTCTATTAGAGAAAGCTGTTTCATTCAGTATTCAGTGCAAATCTTGCCAAACTGATAGATGCTTATGCCTTATGAAGTACAATGTTTTCTGCAATGCTGTAAAACAGTTTTTAATGTGTTAGAAGTTATATACACAAAAACTTATGTTAGGACTTCAATGATCAAGATTGTCAGTTTACAGCTTTCTGAGTCCAGTAATGCTGAAATAGTACTTCTGTTCAAATGAAGTGAAATCTAGCCCAAATCTGCTCAAAAGCTTGTCTCTCTATTAGAGAAAGCTGTTTCATTCATTATTCAGTGCAAATCTTGCCAAACTGATAGATGCTTATGCCTTATGAAGTACAATGTTTTCTGCAATGCTGTAAGACAGTTTTTAATGTGTTAGAAGTTATATACACAAAAACTAATGTTAGGACTTCAATGATCAAGATTGTCAGTTTACAGCTTTCTGAGTCCAGAAATGTTGAAATAGTGTTTCTGTTCAAATGAAGTGAAATCAAGCCCAAATCTGCTCAAAAGCTTGTCTCTCTAATAGAGAAAGCTGTTTCATTCAGTATTCAGTGCAAATCTTGCCAAACTGATAGATGCTTATGCCATATGAAATACAATGTTTTCTGCAATGCTGTAAGACAGTTTTTAATGTGTTAGAAGTTATATACACAAAAACTAATGTTAGGACTTCAATGATCAAGATTGTCAGTTTACAGCTTTCTGAGTCCAGTAATGCTGAAATAGTGCTTCTGTTCAAATGAAGTGAAATCTAGCCCAAATCTGCTCAAAAGCTTGTCTCTCTAATAGAGAAAGCTGTTTCATTCTGTATTCAGTGCAAATCTTGCCAAACTGATAGATGCTTATGCCATATGAAATACAATGTTTTCTGCAATGCTGTAAGACAGTTTTTAATGTGTTAGAAGTTATATGCACAAAAACTTATGTTAGGACTTCAATGATCAAAATTGTCAGTTTACAGCTTTCTGAGTCCAGTAATGCTGAAATAGTGCTTCTGTTCAAATGAAGTGAAATCTAGCCCAAATCTGCTCAAATCTTGTCTCTCTATTAGAGAAAGCTGTTTCATTCAGTATTCAGTGCAAATCTTGCCAAACTGATAGATGCTTATGCCATATGAAATACAATGTTTTCTGCAATGCTGTAAGACAGTTTTTAATGTGTTAGAAGTTATATGCACAAAAACTTATGTTAGGACTTCAATGATCAAGATTGTCAGTTTACAGCTTTCTGAGTCCAGTAATGCTGAAATAGTACTTCTGTTCAAATGAAGTGAAATCTAGCCCAAATCTGCTCAAAAGCTTGTCTCTCTAATAGAGAAAGCTGTTTCATTCAGTATTCAGTGCAAATCTTGCCAATCTGATAGATGCTTATGCCTTATGAAGTACAATGTTTTCTGCAATGCTGTAAGACAGTTTTTAATGTGTTAGAAGTTATATGCACAAAAACTTATGTTAGGACTTCAATGATCAAGATTGTCAGTTTACAGCTTTCTGAGTCCAGTAATGCTGAAATAGTACTTCTGTTCAAATGAAGTGAAATCTAGCCCAAATCTGCTCAAAAGCTTGTCTCTCTATTAGAGAAAGCTGTTTCATTCATTATTCAGTGCAAATCTTGCCAAACTGATAGATGCTTATGCCTTATGAAGTACAATGTTTTCTGCAATGCTGTAAGACAGTTTTTAATGTGTTAGAAGTTATATACACAAAAACTAATGTTAGGACTTCAATGATCAAGATTGTCAGTTTACAGCTTTCTGAGTCCAGAAATGTTGAAATAGTGTTTCTGTTCAAATGAAGTGAAATCAAGCCCAAATCTGCTCAAAAGCTTGTCTCTCTAATAGAGAAAGCTGTTTCATTCAGTATTCAGTGCAAATCTTGCCAAACTGATAGATGCTTATGCCATATGAAATACAATGTTTTCTGCAATGCTGTAAGACAGTTTTTAATGTGTTAGAAGTTATATGCACAAAAACTAATGTTAGGACTTCAATGATCAAGATTGTCAGTTTACAGCTTTCTGAGTCCAGTAATGTTGAAATAGTGTTTCTGTTCAAATGAAGTGAAATCAAGCCCAAATCTGCTCAAAAGCTTGTCTCTCTAATAGAGAAAGCTGTTTCATTCAGTATTCAGTGCAAATCTTGCCAATCTGATAGATGCTTATGCCTTATGAAGTACAATGTTTTCTGCAATGCTGTAAGACAGTTTTTAATGTGTTAGAAGTTATATGCACAAAAACTTATGTAAGGACTTCAATGATCAAGATTGTCAGTTTACAGCTTTCTGAGTCCAGTAATGCTGAAATAGTGTTTCTGTTCAAATGAAGTGAAATCAAGCCCAAATCTGCTCAAAAGCTTGTCTCTCTATTAGAGAAAGCTGTTTCATTCAGTATTCAGTGCAAATCTTGCCAAACTGATAGATGCTTATGCCTTATGAAGTACAATGTTTTCTGCAATGCTGTAAGACAGTTTTTAATGTGTTAGAAGTTATATACACAAAAACTAATCTTAGGACTTCAATGATCAAGATTGTCAGTTTACAGCTTTCTGAGTCCAGTAATGCTGAAATAGTGCTTCTGTTCAAATGAAGTGAAATCTAGCCCAAATCTGCTCAAAAGCTTGTCTCTCTATTAGAGAAAGCTGTTTCATTCTGTATTCAGTGCAAATCTTGCCAAACTGATAGATGCTTATGCCATATGAAATACAATGTTTTCTGCAATGCTGTAAGACAGTTTTTAATGTGTTAGAAGTTATATGCACAAAAACTTATGTTAGGACTTCAATGATCAAAATTGTCAGTTTACAGCTTTCTGAGTCCAGTAATGCTGAAATAGTGCTTCTGTTCAAATGAAGTGAAATCTAGCCCAAATCTGCTCAAATCTTGTCTCTCTATTAGAGAAAGCTGTTTCATTCAGTATTCAGTGCAAATCTTGCCAAACTGATAGATGCTTATGCCATATGAAATACAATGTTTTCTGCAATGCTGTAAGACAGTTTTTAATGTGTTAGAAGTTATATGCACAAAAACTTATGTTAGGACTTCAATGATCAAGATTGTCAGTTTACAGCTTTCTGAGTCCAGTAATGCTGAAATAGTACTTCTGTTCAAATGAAGTGAAATCTAGCCCAAATCTGCTCAAAAGCTTGTCTCTCTAATAGAGAAAGCTGTTTCATTCAGTATTCAGTGCAAATCTTGCCAATCTGATAGATGCTTATGCCTTATGAAGTACAATGTTTTCTGCAATGCTGTAAGACAGTTTTTAATGTGTTAGAAGTTATATGCACAAAAACTTATGTTAGGACTTCAATGATCAAGATTGTCAGTTTACAGCTTTCTGAGTCCAGTAATGCTGAAATAGTACTTCTGTTCAAATGAAGTGAAAACTAGCCCAAATCTGCTCAAAAGCTTGTCTCTCTATTAGAGAAAGCTGTTTCATTCATTATTCAGTGCAAATCTTGCCAAACTGATAGATGCTTATGCCTTATGAAGTACAATGTTTTCTGCAATGCTGTAAGACAGTTTTTAATGTGTTAGAAGTTATATACACAAAAACTAATGTTAGGACTTCAATGATCAAGATTGTCAGTTTACAGCTTTCTGAGTCCAGAAATGTTGAAATAGTGTTTCTGTTCAAATGAAGTGAAATCAAGCCCAAATCTGCTCAAAAGCTTGTCTCTCTAATAGAGAAAGCTGTTTCATTCAGTATTCAGTGCAAATCTTGCCAAACTGATAGATGCTTATGCCATATGAAATACAATGTTTTCTGCAATGCTGTAAGACAGTTTTTAATGTGTTAGAAGTTATATGCACAAAAACTAATGTTAGGACTTCAATGATCAAGATTGTCAGTTTACAGCTTTCTGAGTCCAGTAATGTTGAAATAGTGTTTCTGTTCAAATGAAGTGAAATCAAGCCCAAATCTGCTCAAAAGCTTGTCTCTCTAATAGAGAAAGCTGTTTCATTCAGTATTCAGTGCAAATCTTGCCAATCTGATAGATGCTTATGCCTTATGAAGTACAATGTTTTCTGCAATGCTGTAAGACAGTTTTTAATGTGTTAGAAGTTATATGCACAAAAACTTATGTTAGGACTTCAATGATCAAGATTGTCAGTTTACAGCTTTCTGAGTCCAGTAATGCTGAAATAGTGTTTCTGTTCAAATGAAGTGAAATCAAGCCCAAATCTGCTCAAAAGCTTGTCTCTCTATTAGAGAAAGCTGTTTCATTCAGTATTCAGTGCAAATCTTGCCAAACTGATAGATGCTTATGCCTTATGAAGTACAATGTTTTCTGCAATGCTGTAAGACAGTTTTTAATGTGTTAGAAGTTATATACACAAAAACTAATGTTAGGACTTCAATGATCAAGATTGTCAGTTTACAGCTTTCTGAGTCCAGTAATGCTGAAATAGTGCTTCTGTTCAAATGAAGTGAAATCTAGCCCAAATCTGCTCAAAAGCTTGTCTCTCTATTAGAGAAAGCTGTTTCATTCTGTATTCAGTGCAAATCTTGCCAAACTGATAGATGCTTATGCCATATGAAATACAATGTTTTCTGCAATGCTGTAAGACAGTTTTTAATGTGTTAGAAGTTATATGCACAAAAACTTATGTTAGGACTTCAATGATCAAAATTGTCAGTTTACAGCTTTCTGAGTCCAGTAATGCTGAAATAGTGCTTCTGTTCAAATGAAGTGAAATCTAGCCCAAATCTGCTCAAAAGCTTGTCTCTCTATTAGAGAAAGCTGTTTCATTCAGTTTTCAGTGCAAATCTTGCCAAACTGATAGATGCTTATGCCTTATGAAGTACAATGTTTTCTGCAATGCTGTAAGACAGTTTTTAATGTGTTAGAAGTTATATACACAAAAACTAATGTTAGGACTTCAATGATCAAGATTGTCAGTTTACAGCTTTCTGAGTCCAGTAATGCTGAAATAGTGTTTCTGTTCAAATGAAGTGAAATCAAGCCCAAATCTGCTCAAAAGCTTGTCTCTCTAATAGAGAAAGCTGTTTCATTCAGTATTCAGTGCAAATCTTGCCAAACTGATAGACGCTTATGCCATATGAAATACAATGTTTTCTGCAATGCTGTAAGACAGTTTTTAATGTGTTAGAAGTTATATGCACAAAAACTTATGTTAGGACTTCAATGATCAAGATTGTCAGTTTACAGCTTTCTGAGTCCAGAAATGTTGAAATAGTGTTTCTGTTCAAATGAAGTGAAATCAAGCCCAAATCTGCTCAAAAGCTTGTCTCTCTATTAGAGAAAGCTGTTTCATTCAGTATTCAGTGCAAATCTTGCCAAACTGATAGATGCTTATGCCATATGAAATACAATGTTTTCTGCAATGCTGTAAGACAGTTTTTAATGTGTTAGAAGTTATATGCACAAAAACTTATGTTAGGACTTCAATGATCAAGATTGTCAGTTTACAGCTTTCTGAGTCCAGTAATGTTGAAATAGTGTTTCTGTTCAAATGAAGTGAAATCAAGCCCAAATCTGCTCAAAAGCTTGTCTCTCTAATAGAGAAAGCTGTTTCATTCAGTATTCAGTGCAAATCTTGCCAATCTGATAGATGCTTATGCCTTATGAAGTACAATGTTTTCTGCAATGCTGTAAGACAGTTTTTAATGTGTTAGAAGTTATATGCACAAAAACTTATGTTAGGACTTCAATGATCAAGATTGTCAGTTTACAGCTTTCTGAGTCCAGTAATGCTGAAATAGTGTTTCTGTTCAAATGAAGTGAAATCAAGCCCAAATCTGCTCAAAAGCTTGTCTCTCTATTAGAGAAAGCTGTTTCATTCAGTATTCAGTGCAAATCTTGCCAAACTGATAGATGCTTATGCCTTATGAAGTACAATGTTTTCTGCAATGCTGTAAGACAGTTTTTAATGTGTTAGAAGTTATATACACAAAAACTAATGTTAGGACTTCAATGATCAAGATTGTCAGTTTACAGCTTTCTGAGTCCAGTAATGCTGAAATAGTGCTTCTGTTCAAATGAAGTGAAATCTAGCCCAAATCTGCTCAAAAGCTTGTCTCTCTATTAGAGAAAGCTGTTTCATTCTGTATTCAGTGCAAATCTTGCCAAACTGATAGATGCTTATGCCATATGAAATACAATGTTTTCTGCAATGCTGTAAGACAGTTTTTAATGTGTTAGAAGTTATATGCACAAAAACTTATGTTAGGACTTCAATGATCAAAATTGTCAGTTTACAGCTTTCTGAGTCCAGTAATGCTGAAATAGTGCTTCTGTTCAAATGAAGTGAAATCTAGCCCAAATCTGCTCAAAAGCTTGTCTCTCTATTAGAGAAAGCTGTTTCATTCAGTTTTCAGTGCAAATCTTGCCAAACTGATAGATGCTTATGCCTTATGAAGTACAATGTTTTCTGCAATGCTGTAAGACAGTTTTTAATGTGTTAGAAGTTATATACACAAAAACTAATGTTAGGACTTCAATGATCAAGATTGTCAGTTTACAGCTTTCTGAGTCCAGTAATGCTGAAATAGTGTTTCTGTTCAAATGAAGTGAAATCAAGCCCAAATCTGCTCAAAAGCTTGTCTCTCTAATAGAGAAAGCTGTTTCATTCAGTATTCAGTGCAAATCTTGCCAAACTGATAGATGCTTATGCCATATGAAATACAATGTTTTCTGCAATGCTGTAAGACAGTTTTTAATGTGTTAGAAGTTATATGCACAAAAACTTATGTTAGGACTTCAATGATCAAGATTGTCAGTTTACAGCTTTCTGAGTCCAGAAATGTTGAAATAGTGTTTCTGTTCAAATGAAGTGAAATCAAGCCCAAATCTGCTCAAAAGCTTGTCTCTCTATTAGAGAAAGCTGTTTCATTCAGTATTCAGTGCAAATCTTGCCAAACTGATAGATGCTTATGCCATATGAAATACAATGTTTTCTGCAATGCTGTAAGACAGTTTTTAATGTGTTAGAAGTTATATGCACAAAAACTTATGTTAGGACTTCAATGATCAAGATTGTCAGTTTACAGCTTTCTGAGTCCAGTAATGCTGAAATAGTACTTCTGTTCAAATGAAGTGAAATCTAGCCCAAATCTGCTCAAATCTTGTCTCTCTATTAGAGAAAGCTGTTTCATTCAGTATTCAGTGCAAATCTTGCCAAACTGATAGATGCTTATGCCATATGAAATACAATGTTTTCTGCAATGCTGTAAGACAGTTTTTAATGTGTTAGAAGTTATATGCACAAAAACTTATGTTAGGACTTCAATGATCAAGATTGTCAGTTTACAGCTTTCTGAGTCCAGTAATGCTGAAATAGTACTTCTGTTCAAATGAAGTGAAATCTAGCCCAAATCTGCTCAAAAGCTTGTCTCTCTAATAGAGAAAGCTGTTTCATTCAGTATTCAGTGCAAATCTTGCCAAACTGATAGATGCTTATGCCATATGAAATACAATGTTTTCTGCAATGCTGTAAGACAGTTTTTAATGTGTTAGAAGTTATATGCACAAAAACTAATGTTAGGACTTCAATGATCAAGATTGTCAGTTTACAGCTTTCTGAGTCCAGTAATGTTGAAATAGTGTTTCTGTTCAAATGAAGTGAAATCAAGCCCAAATCTGCTCAAAAGCTTGTCTCTCTAATAGAGAAAGCTGTTTCATTCAGTATTCAGTGCAAATCTTGCCAATCTGATAGATGCTTATGCCTTATGAAGTACAATGTTTTCTGCAATGCTGTAAGACAGTTTTTAATGTGTTAGAAGTTATATGCACAAAAACTTATGTTAGGACTTCAATGATCAAGATTGTCAGTTTACAGCTTTCTGAGTCCAGTAATGCTGAAATAGTGTTTCTGTTCAAATGAAGTGAAATCAAGCCCAAATCTGCTCAAAAGCTTGTCTCTCTATTAGAGAAAGCTGTTTCATTCAGTATTCAGTGCAAATCTTGCCAAACTGATAGATGCTTATGCCATATGAAATACAATGTTTTCTGCAATGCTGTAAGACAGTTTTTAATGTGTTAGAAGTTATATGCACAAAAACTTATGTTAGGACTTCAATGATCAAAATTGTCAGTTTACAGCTTTCTGAGTCCAGTAATGCTGAAATAGTACTTCTGTTCAAATGAAGTGAAATCTAGCCCAAATCTGCTCAAAAGCTTGTCTCTCTAATAGAGAAAGCTGTTTCATTCAGTATTCAGTGCAAATCTTGCCAAACTGATAGATGCTTATGCCATATGAAATACAATGTTTTCTGCAATGCTGTAAGACAGTTTTTAATGTGTTAGAAGTTATATGCAGAAAAACTTATGTTAGGACTTCAATGATCAAGATTGTCAGTTTACAGCTTTCTGAGTCCAGTAACGCTGAAATAGTACTTCTGTTCAAATGAAGTGAAATCTAGCCCAAATCTGCTCAAAAGCTTGTCTCTCTATTAGAGAAAGCTGTTTCATTCATTATTCAGTGCAAATCTTGCCAAACTGATAGATGCTTATGCCTTATGAAGTACAGTGTTTTCTGCAATGCTGTAAGACAGTTTTTAATGTGTTAGAAGTTATATGCACAAAAACTTATGTTAGGACTTCAATGATCAAGATTGTCAGTTTACAGCTTTCTGAGTCCAGTAATGCTGAAATAGTACTTCTGTTCAAATGAAGTGAAATCTAGCCCAAATCTGCTCAAAAGCTTGTCTCTCTAATAGAGAAAGCTGTTTCATTCAGTATTCAGTGCAAATCTTGCCAAACTGATAGATGCTTATGCCATATGAAATACAATGTTTTCTGCAATGCTGTAAGACAGTTTTTAATGTGTTAGAAGTTATATGCACAAAAACTAATGTTAGGACTTCAATGATCAAGATTGTCAGTTTACAGCTTTCTGAGTCCAGTAATGTTGAAATAGTGTTTCTGTTCAAATGAAGTGAAATCAAGCCCAAATCTGCTCAAAAGCTTGTCTCTCTAATAGAGAAAGCTGTTTCATTCAGTATTCAGTGCAAATCTTGCCAATCTGATAGATGCTTATGCCTTATGAAGTACAATGTTTTCTGCAATGCTGTAAGACAGTTTTTAATGTGTTAGAAGTTATATGCACAAAAACTTATGTTAGGACTTCAATGATCAAGATTGTCAGTTTACAGCTTTCTGAGTCCAGTAATGCTGAAATAGTGTTTCTGTTCAAATGAAGTGAAATCAAGCCCAAATCTGCTCAAAAGCTTGTCTCTCTATTAGAGAAAGCTGTTTCATTCAGTATTCAGTGCAAATCTTGCCAAACTGATAGATGCTTATGCCATATGAAATACAATGTTTTCTGCAATGCTGTAAGACAGTTTTTAATGTGTTAGAAGTTATATGCACAAAAACTTATGTTAGGACTTCAATGATCAAGATTGTCAGTTTACAGCTTTCTGAGTCCAGTAATGCTGAAATAGTACTTCTGTTCAAATGAAGTGAAATCTAGCCCAAATCTGCTCAAATCTTGTCTCTCTATTAGAGAAAGCTGTTTCATTCAGTATTCAGTGCAAATCTTGCCAAACTGATAGATGCTTATGCCATATGAAATACAATGTTTTCTGCAATGCTGTAAGACAGTTTTTAATGTGTTAGAAGTTATATGCACAAAAACTTATGTTAGGACTTCAATGATCAAGATTGTCAGTTTACAGCTTTCTGAGTCCAGTAATGCTGAAATAGTACTTCTGTTCAAATGAAGTGAAATCTAGCCCAAATCTGCTCAAAAGCTTGTCTCTCTAATAGAGAAAGCTGTTTCATTCAGTATTCAGTGCAAATCTTGCCAAACTGATAGATGCTTATGCCATATGAAATACAATGTTTTCTGCAATGCTGTAAGACAGTTTTTAATGTGTTAGAAGTTATATGCACAAAAACTAATGTTAGGACTTCAATGATCAAGATTGTCAGTTTACAGCTTTCTGAGTCCAGTAATGTTGAAATAGTGTTTCTGTTCAAATGAAGTGAAATCAAGCCCAAATCTGCTCAAAAGCTTGTCTCTCTAATAGAGAAAGCTGTTTCATTCAGTATTCAGTGCAAATCTTGCCAATCTGATAGATGCTTATGCCTTATGAAGTACAATGTTTTCTGCAATGCTGTAAGACAGTTTTTAATGTGTTAGAAGTTATATGCACAAAAACTTATGTTAGGACTTCAATGATCAAGATTGTCAGTTTACAGCTTTCTGAGTCCAGTAATGCTGAAATAGTGTTTCTGTTCAAATGAAGTGAAATCAAGCCCAAATCTGCTCAAAAGCTTGTCTCTCTATTAGAGAAAGCTGTTTCATTCAGTATTCAGTGCAAATCTTGCCAAACTGATAGATGCTTATGCCATATGAAATACAATGTTTTCTGCAATGCTGTAAGACAGTTTTTAATGTGTTAGAAGTTATATGCACAAAAACTTATGTTAGGACTTCAATGATCAAAATTGTCAGTTTACAGCTTTCTGAGTCCAGTAATGCTGAAATAGTACTTCTGTTCAAATGAAGTGAAATCTAGCCCAAATCTGCTCAAAAGCTTGTCTCTCTAATAGAGAAAGCTGTTTCATTCAGTATTCAGTGCAAATCTTGCCAAACTGATAGATGCTTATGCCATATGAAATACAATGTTTTCTGCAATGCTGTAAGACAGTTTTTAATGTGTTAGAAGTTATATGCAGAAAAACTTATGTTAGGACTTCAATGATCAAGATTGTCAGTTTACAGCTTTCTGAGTCCAGTAACGCTGAAATAGTACTTCTGTTCAAATGAAGTGAAATCTAGCCCAAATCTGCTCAAAAGCTTGTCTCTCTATTAGAGAAAGCTGTTTCATTCATTATTCAGTGCAAATCTTGCCAAACTGATAGATGCTTATGCCTTATGAAGTACAGTGTTTTCTGCAATGCTGTAAGACAGTTTTTAATGTGTTAGAAGTTATATACACAAAAACTAATGTTAGGTCTTCAATGATCAAGATTGTCAGTTTACAGCTTTCTGAGTCCAGAAATGTTGAAATAGTGTTTCTGTTCAAATGAAGTGAAATCAAGCCCAAATCTGCTCAAAAGCTTGTCTCTCTATTAGAGAAAGCTGTTTCATTCAGTATTCAGTGCAAATCTTGCCAAACTGATAGATGCTTATGCCATATGAAATACAATGTTTTCTGCAATGCTGTAAGACAGTTTTTAATGTGTTAGAAGTTATATGCACAAAAACTTATGTTAGGACTTCAATGATCAAGATTGTCAGTTTACAGCTTTCTGAGTCCAGTAATGCTGAAATAGTACTTCTGTTCAAATGAAGTGAAATCTAGCCCAAATCTGCTCAAAAGCTTGTCTCTCTATTAGAGAAAGCTGTTTCATTCAGTATTCAGTGCAAATCTTGCCAAACTGATAGA
Organism: Carassius gibelio; assembly: GCF_023724105.1. NCBI lineage: Eukaryota > Metazoa > Chordata > Actinopteri > Cypriniformes > Cyprinidae > Carassius > Carassius gibelio. Next base: position 29,268,595 of record NC_068383.1, on the reverse strand, counting down.
TGCTTATGCCATATGAAATACAATGTTTTCTGCAATGTTGTAAGACAGTTTTTAATGTGTTAGAAGTTATATGCACAAAAACTTATGTTAGGACTTCAATGATCAAGATTGTCAGTTTACAGCTTTCTGAGTCCAGTAATGCTGAAATAGTACTTCTGTTCAAATGAAGTGAAATCTAGCCCAAATCTGCTCAAAAGCTTGTCTCTCTAATAGAGAAAGCTGTTTCATTCAGTATTCAGTGCAAATCTTGCCAAACTGATAGATGCTTATGCCATATGAAATACAATGTTTTCTGCAATGCTGTAAGACAGTTTTTAATGTGTTAGAAGTTATATGCACAAAAACTAATGTTAGGACTTCAATGATCAAGATTGTCAGTTTACAGCTTTCTGAGTCCAGTAATGTTGAAATAGTGTTTCTGTTAAAATGAAGTGAAATCAAGCCCAAATCTGCTCAAAAGCTTGTCTCTCTAATAGAGAAAGCTGTTTCATTCAGTATTCAGTGCAAATCTTGCCAATCTGATAGATGCTTATGCCTTATGAAGTACAATGTTTTCTGCAATGCTGTAAGACAGTTTTTAATGTGTTAGAAGTTATATGCACAAAAACTTATGTTAGGACTTCAATGATCAAGATTGTCAGTTTACAGCTTTCTGAGTCCAGTAATGCTGAAATAGTACTTCTGTTCAAATGAAGTGAAATCTAGCCCAAATCTGCTCAAAAGCTTGTCTCTCTATTAGAGAAAGCTGTTTCATTCAGTATTCAGTGCAAATCTTGCCAAACTGATAGATGCTTATGCCATATGAAATACAATGTTTTCTGCAATGCTGTAAGACAGTTTTTAATGTGTTAGAAGTTATATGCACAAAAACTTATGTTAGGACTTCAATGATCAAGATTGTCAGTTTACAGCTTTCTGAGTCCAGTAATGCTGAAATAGTACTTCTGTTCAAATGAAGTGAAATCTAGCCCAAATCTGCTCAAAAGCTTGTCTCTCTATTAGAGAAAGCTGTTTCATTCAGTATTCAGTGCAAATCTTGCCAAACTGATAGATGCTTATGCCATATGAAATACAATGTTTTCTGCAATGCTGTAAGACAGTTTTTAATGTGTTAGAAGTTATATGCACAAAAACTTATGTTAGGACTTCAATGATCAAGATTGTCAGTTTACAGCTTTCTGAGTCCAGTAATGCTGAAATAGTACTTCTGTTCAAATGAAGTGAAATCTAGCCCAAATCTGCTCAAAAGCTTGTCTCTCTATTAGAGAAAGCTGTTTCATTCAGTATTCAGTGCAAATCTTGCCAAACTGATAGATGCTTATGCCATATGAAATACAATGTTTTCTGCAATGCTGTAAGACAGTTTTTAATGTGTTAGAAGTTATATGCACAAAAACTTATGTTAGGACTTCAATGATCAAGATTGTCAGTTTACAGCTTTCTGAGTCCAGTAATGCTGAAATAGTACTTCTGTTCAAATGAAGTGAAATCTAGCCCAAATCTGCTCAAAAGCTTGTCTCTCTAATAGAGAAAGCTGTTTCATTCAGTATTCAGTGCAAATCTTGCCAAACTGATAGATGCTTATGCCATATGAAATACAATGTTTTCTGCAATGCTGTAAGACAGTTTTTAATGTGTTAGAAGTTATATGCACAAAAACTTATGTTAGGACTTCAATGATCAAGATTGTCAGTTTACAGCTTTCTGAGTCCAGTAATGTTGAAATAGTGTTTCTGTTCAAATGAAGTGAAATCAAGCCCAAATCTGCTCAAAAGCTTGTCTCTCTAATAGAGAAAGCTGTTTCATTCAGTATTCAGTGCAAATCTTGCCAATCTGATAGATGCTTATGCCTTATGAAGTACAATGTTTTCTGCAATGCTGTAAGACAGTTTTTAATGTGTTAGAAGTTATATGCACAAAAACTTATGTTAGGACTTCAATGATCAAGATTGTCAGTTTACAGCTTTCTGAGTCCAGTAATGCTGAAATAGTGTTTCTGTTCAAATGAAGTGAAATCAAGCCCAAATCTGCTCAAAAGCTTGTCTCTGTATTAGAGAAAGCTGTTTCATTCAGTATTCAGTGCAAATCTTGCCAAACTGATAGATGCTTATGCCTTATGAAGTACAATGTTTTCTGCAATGCTGTAAGACAGTTTTTAATGTGTTAGAAGTTATATACACAAAAACTAATGTTAGGACTTCAATGATCAAGATTGTCAGTTTACAGCTTTCTGAGTCCATTAATGCTGAAATAGTGCTTCTGTTCAAATGAAGTGAAATCTAGCCCAAATCTGCTCAAAAGCTTGTCTCTCTATTAGAGAAAGCTGTTTCATTCTGTATTCAGTGCAAATCTTGCCAAACTGATAGATGCTTATGCCATATGAAATACAATGTTTTCTGCAATGCTGTAAGACAGTTTTTAATGTGTTAGAAGTTATATACACAGAAACTAATGTTAGGACTTCAATGATCAAGATTGTCAGTTTACAGCTTTCTGAGTCCAGTAATGCTGAAATAGTGTTTCTGTTCAAATGAAGTGAAATCAAGCCCAAATCTGCTCAAAAGCTTGTCTCTCTAATAGAGAAAGCTGTTTCATTCAGTATTCAGTGCAAATCTTGCCAAACTGATAGATGCTTATGCCATATGAAATACAATGTTTTCTGCAATGCTGTAAGACAGTTTTTAATGTGTTAGAAGTTATATGCACAAAAACTTATGTTAGGACTTCAATGATCAAGATTGTCAGTTTACAGCTTTCTGAGTCCAGTAACGCTGAAATAGTACTTCTGTTCAAATGAAGTGAAATCTAGCCCAAATCTGCTCAAAAGCTTGTCTCTCTATTAGAGAAAGCTGTTTCATTCATTATTCAGTGCAAATCTTGCCAAACTGATAGATGCTTATGCCTTATGAAGTACAATGTTTTCTGCAATGCTGTAAGACAGTTTTTAATGTGTTAGAAGTTATATACACAAAAACTAATGTTAGGACTTCAATGATCAAGATTGTCAGTTTACAGCTTTCTGAGTCCAGAAATGTTGAAATAGTGTTTCTGTTCAAATGAAGTGAAATCAAGCCCAAATCTGCTCAAAAGCTTGTCTCTCTATTAGAGAAAGCTGTTTCATTCAGTATTCAGTGCAAATCTTGCCAAACTGATAGATGCTTATGCCATATGAAATACAATGTTTTCTGCAATGCTGTAAGACAGTTTTTAATGTGTTAGAAGTTATATGCACAAAAACTAATGTTAGGACTTCAATGATCAAGATTGTCAGTTTACAGCTTTCTGAGTCCAGTAATGCTGAAATAGTGTTTCTGTTCAAATGAAGTGAAATCAAGCCCAAATCTGCTCAAAAGCTTGTCTCTCTAATAGAGAAAGCTGTTTCATTCATTATTCAGTGCAAATCTTGCCAAACTGATAGATGCTTATGCCTTATGAAGTACAATGTTTTCTGCAATGCTGTAAGACAGTTTTTAATGTGTTAGAAGTTATATACACAAAAACTAATGTTAGGACTTCAATGATCAAGATTGTCAGTTTACAGCTTTCTGAGTCCAGAAATGTTGAAATAGTGTTTCTGTTCAAATGAAGTGAAATCAAGCCCAAATCTGCTCAAAAGCTTGTCTCTCTATTAGAGAAAGCTGTTTCATTCAGTATTCAGTGCAAATCTTGCCAAACTGATAGATGCTTATGCCATATGAAATACAATGTTTTCTGCAATGCTGTAAGACAGTTTTTAATGTGTTAGAAGTTATATGCACAAAAACTTATGTTAGGACTTCAATGATCAAGATTGTCAGTTTACAGCTTTCTGAGTCCAGTAATGCTGAAATAGTACTTCTGTTCAAATGAAGTGAAATCTAGCCCAAATCTGCTCAAAAGCTTGTCTCTCTATTAGAGAAAGCTGTTTCATTCAGTATTCAGTGCAAATCTTGCCAAACTGATAGATGCTTATGCCATATGAAATACAATGTTTTCTGCAATGCTGTAAGACAGTTTTTAATGTGTTAGAAGTTATATGCACAAAAACTTATGTTAGGACTTCAATGATCAAGATTGTCAGTTTACAGCTTTCTGAGTCCAGTAATGCTGAAATAGTACTTCTGTTCAAATGAAGTGAAATCAAGCCCAAATCTGCTCAAAAGCTTGTCTCTCTATTAGAGAAAGCTGTTTCATTCAGTATTCAGTGCAAATCTTGCCAAACTGATAGATGCTTATGCCATATGAAATACAATGTGTTCTGCAATGCTGTAAGACAGTTTTTAATGTGTTAGAAGTTATATGCACAAAAACTAATGTTAGGACTTCAATGATCAAGATTGTCAGTTTACAGCTTTCTGAGTCCAGTAATGTTGAAATAGTGTTTCTGTTCAAATGAAGTGAAATCAAGCCCAAATCTGCTCAAAAGCTTGTCTCTCTATTAGAGAAAGCTGTTTCATTCAGTATTCAGTGCAAATCTTGCCAAACTGATAGATGCTTATGCCTTATGAAGTACAATGTTTTCTGCAATGCTGTAAGACAGTTTTTAATGTGTTAGAAGTTATATACACAAAAACTAATGTTAGGACTTCAATGATCAAGATTGTCAGTTTACAGCTTTCTGAGTCCAGTAATGCTGAAATAGTGCTTCTGTTCAAATGAAGTGAAATCTAGCCCAAATCTGCTCAAAAGCTTGTCTCTCTATTAGAGAAAGCTGTTTCATTCTGTATTCAGTGCAAATCTTGCCAAACTGATAGATGCTTATGCCATATGAAATACAATGTTTTCTGCAATGCTGTAAGACAGTTTTTAATGTGTTAGAAGTTATATGCACAAAAACTTATGTTAGGACTTCAATGATCAAAATTGTCAGTTTACAGCTTTCTGAGTCCAGTAATGCTGAAATAGTGCTTCTGTTCAAATGAAGTGAAATCTAGCCCAAATCTGCTCAAAAGCTTGTCTCTCTATTAGAGAAAGCTGTTTCATTCAGTATTCAGTGCAAATCTTGCCAAACTGATAGATGCTTATGCCTTATGAAGTACAATGTTTTCTGCAATGCTGTAAGACAGTTTTTAATGTGTTAGAAGTTATATACACAAAAACTAATGTTAGGACTTCAATGATCAAGATTGTCAGTTTACAGCTTTCTGAGTCCAGTAATGCTGAAATAGTACTTCTGTTCAAATGAAGTGAAATCAAGCCCAAATCTGCTCAAAAGCTTGTCTCTCTAATAGAGAAAGCTGTTTCATTCAGTATTCAGTGCAAATCTTGCCAAACTGATAGATGCTTATGCCATATGAAATACAATGTTTTCTGCAATGCTGTAAGACAGTTTTTAATGTGTTAGAAGTTATATGCACAAAAACTTATGTTAGGACTTCAATGATCAAGATTGTCAGTTTACAGCTTTCTGAGTCCAGTAACGCTGAAATAGTACTTCTGTTCAAATGAAGTGAAATCTAGCCCAAATCTGCTCAAAAGCTTGTCTCTCTATTAGAGAAAGCTGTTTCATTCATTATTCAGTGCAAATCTTGCCAAACTGATAGATGCTTATGCCTTATGAAGTACAATGTTTTCTGCAATGCTGTAAGACAGTTTTTAATGTGTTAGAAGTTATATACACAAAAACTAATGTTAGGACTTCAATGATCAAGATTGTCAGTTTACAGCTTTCTGAGTCCAGAAATGTTGAAATAGTGTTTCTGTTCAAATGAAGTGAAATCAAGCCCAAATCTGCTCAAAAGCTTGTCTCTCTATTAGAGAAAGCTGTTTCATTCAGTATTCAGTGCAAATCTTGCCAAACTGATAGATGCTTATGCCATATGAAATACAATGTTTTCTGCAATGCTGTAAGACAGTTTTTAATGTGTTAGAAGTTATATGCACAAAAACTAATGTTAGGACTTCAATGATCAAGATTGTCAGTTTACAGCTTTCTGAGTCCAGTAATGCTGAAATAGTGTTTCTGTTCAAATGAAGTGAAATCAAGCCCAAATCTGCTCAAAAGCTTGTCTCTCTAATAGAGAAAGCTGTTTCATTCAGTATTCAGTGCAAATCTTGCCAATCTGATAGATGCTTATGCCTTATGAAGTACAATGTTTTCTGCAATGCTGTAAGACAGTTTTTAATGTGTTAGAAGTTATATGCACAAAAACTTATGTTAGGACTTCAATGATCAAGATTGTCAGTTTACAGCTTTCTGAGTCCAGTAATGCTGAAATAGTGTTTCTGTTCAAATGAAGTGAAATCAAGCCCAAATCTGCTCAAAAGCTTGTCTCTCTAATAGAGAAAGCTGTTTCATTCAGTATTCAGTGCAAATCTTGCCAAACTGATAGATGCTTATGCCATATGAAATACAATGTTCTCTGCAATGCTGTAAGACAGTTTTTAATGTGTTAGAAGTTATATGCACAAAAACTTATGTTAGGACTTCAATGATCAAGATTGTCAGTTTACAGCTTTCTGAGTCCAGTAATGCTGAAATAGTACTTCTGTTCAAATGAAGTGAAATCAAGCCCAAATCTGCTCAAAAGCTTGTCTCTCTATTAGAGAAAGCTGTTTCATTCAGTATTCAGTGCAAATCTTGCCAAACTGATAGATGCTTATGCCATATGAAATACAATGTTTTCTGCAATGCTGTAAGACAGTTTTTAATGTGTTAGAAGTTATATGCACAAAAACTTATGTTAGGACTTCAATGATCAAGATTGTCAGTTTACAGCTTTCTGAGTCCAGTAATGCTGAAATAGTACTTCTGTTCAAATGAAGTGAAATCTAGCCCAAATCTGCTCAAAAGCTTGTCTCTCTATTAGAGAAAGCTGTTTCATTCAGTATTCAGTGCAAATCTTGCCAAACTGATAGATGCTTATGCCATATGAAATACAATGTTTTCTGCAATGCTGTAAGACAGTTTTTAATGTGTTAGAAGTTATATGCACAAAAACTTATGTTAGGACTTCAATGATCAAGATTGTCAGTTTACAGCTTTCTGAGTCCAGTAATGCTGAAATAGTACTTCTGTTCAAATGAAGTGAAATCAAGCCCAAATCTGCTCAAAAGCTTGTCTCTCTATTAGAGAAAGCTGTTTCATTCAGTATTCAGTGCAAATCTTGCCAAACTGATAGATGCTTATGCCTTATGAAGTACAATGTTTTCTGCAATGCTGTAAGACAGTTTTTAATGTGTTAGAAGTTATATACAAAAAAACTAATGTTAGGACTTCAATGATCAAGATTGTCAGTTTACAGCTTTCTGAGTCCAGTAATGCTGAAATAGTGCTTCTGTTCAAATGAAGTGAAATCTACCCCAAATCTGCTCAAAAGCTTGTCTCTCTATTAGAGAAAGCTGTTTCATTCTGTATTCAGTGCAAATCTTGCCAAACTGATAGATGCTTATGCCATATGAAATACAATGTTTTCTGCAATGCTGTAAGACAGTTTTTAATGTGTTAGAAGTTATATGCACAAAAACTTATGTTAGGACTTCAATGATCAAGATTGTCAGTTTACAGCTTTCTGAGTCCAGTAATGCTGAAATAGTACTTCTGTTCAAATGAAGTGAAATCTAGCCCAAATCTGCTCAAAAGCTTGTCTCTCTATTAGAGAAAGCTGTTTCATTCAGTATTCAGTGCAAATCTTGCCAAACTGATAGATGCTTATGCCATATGAAATACAATGTTTTCTGCAATGCTGTAAGACAGTTTTTAATGTGTTAGAAGTTATATGCACAAAAACTTATGTTAGGACTTCAATGATCAAGATTGTCAGTTTACAGCTTTCTGAGTCCAGTAATGCTGAAATAGTACTTCTGTTCAAATGAAGTGAAATCTAGCCCAAATCTGCTCAAAAGCTTGTCTCTCTATTAGAGAAAGCTGTTTCATTCAGTATTCAGTGCAAATCTTGCCAAACTCATAGATGCTTATGCCATATGAAATACAATGTTTTCTGCAATGCTGTAAGACAGTTTTTAATGTGTTAGAAGTTATATGCACAAAAACTTATGTTAGGACTTCAATGATCAAGATTGTCAGTTTACAGCTTTCTGAGTCCAGTAATGCTGAAATAGTACTTCTGTTCAAATGAAGTGAAATCTAGCCCAAATCTGCTCAAAAGCTTGTCTCTCTAATAGAGAAAGCTGTTTCATTCAGTATTCAGTGCAAATCTTGCCAAACTGATAGATGCTTATGCCATATGAAATACAATGTTTTCTGCAATGCTGTAAGACAGTTTTTAATGTGTTAGAAGTTATATGCACAAAAACTAATGTTAGGACTTCAATGATCAAGATTGTCAGTTTACAGCTTTCTGAGTCCAGTAATGTTGAAATAGTGTTTCTGTTCAAATGAAGTGAAATCAAGCCCAAATCTGCTCAAAAGCTTGTCTCTCTAATAGAGAAAGCTGTTTCATTCAGTATTCAGTGCAAATCTTGCCAATCTGATAGATGCTTATGCCTTATGAAGTACAATGTTTTCTGCAATGCTGTAAGACAGTTTTTAATGTGTTAGAAGTTATATGCACAAAAACTTATGTTAGGACTTCAATGATCAAGATTGTCAGTTTACAGCTTTCTGAGTCCAGTAATGCTGAAATAGTGTTTCTGTTCAAATGAAGTGAAATCAAGCCCAAATCTGCTCAAAAGCTTGTCTCTCTAATAGAGAAAGCTGTTTCATTCAGTATTCAGTGCAAATCTTGCCAAACTGATAGATGCTTATGCCATATGAAATACAATGTTCTCTGCAATGCTGTAAGACAGTTTTTAATGTGTTAGAAGTTATATGCACAAAAACTTATGTTAGGACTTCAATGATCAAGATTGTCAGTTTACAGCTTTCTGAGTCCAGTAATGCTGAAATAGTACTTCTGTTCAAATGAAGTGAAATCTAGCCCAAATCTGCTCAAAAGCTTGTCTCTCTATTAGAGAAAGCTGTTTCATTCATTATTCAGTGCAAATCTTGCCAAACTGATAGATGCTTATGCCTTATGAAGTACAATGTTTTCTGCAATGCTGTAAGACAGTTTTTAATGTGTTAGAAGTTATATACACAAAAACTAATGTTAGGACTTCAATGATCAAGATTGTCAGTTTACAGCTTTCTGAGTCCAGAAATGTTGAAATAGTGTTTCTGTTCAAATGAAGTGAAATCAAGCCCAAATCTGCTCAAAAGCTTGTCTCTCTAATAGAGAAAGCTGTTTCATTCAGTATTCACTGCAAATCTTGCCAATCTGATAGATGCTTATGCCTTATGAAGTACTATGTTTTCTGCAATGCTGTAAGACAGTTTTTAATGTGTTAGAAGTTATATGCACAAAAACTTATGTTAGGACTTCAATGATCAAGATTGTCAGTTTACAGCTTTCTGAGTCCAGTAATGCTGAAATAGTGTTTCTGTTCAAATGAAGTGAAATCAAGCCCAAATCTGCTCAAAAGCTTGTCTCTCTATTAGAGAAAGCTGTTTCATTCAGTATTCAGTGCAAATCTTGCCAAACTGATAGATGCTTATGCCATATGAAATACAATGTTTTCTGCAATGCTGTAAGACAGTTTTTAATGTGTTAGAAGTTATATGCACAAAAACTTATGTTAGGACTTCAATGATCAAAATTGTCAGTTTACAGCTTTTTGAGTCCAGTAATGCTGAAATAGTACTTCTGTTCAAATGAAGTGAAATCTAGCCCAAATCTGCTCAAAAGCTTGTCTCTCTAATAGAGAAAGCTGTTTCATTCAGTATTCAGTGCAAATCTTGCCAAACTGATAGATGCTTATGCCATATGAAATACAATGTTTTCTGCAATGCTGTAAGACAGTTTTTAATGTGTTAGAAGTTATATGCAGAAAAACTTATGTTAGGACTTCAATGATCAAGATTGTCAGTTTACAGCTTTCTGAGTCCAGTAACGCTGAAATAGTACTTCTGTTCAAATGAAGTGAAATCTAGCCCAAATCTGCTCAAAAGCTTGTCTCTCTAATAGAGAAAGCTGTTTCATTCAGTATTCAGTGCAAATCTTGCCAAACTGATAGATGCTTATGCCATATGAAATACAATGTTTTCTGCAATGCTGTAAGACAGTTTTTAATGTGTTAGAAGTTATATGCACAAAAACTAATGTTAGGACTTCAATGATCAAGATTGTCAGTTTACAGCTTTCTGAGTCCAGTAATGTTGAAATAGTGTTTCTGTTCAAATGAAGTGAAATCAAGCCCAAATCTGCTCAAAAGCTTGTCTCTCTAATAGAGAAAGCTGTTTCATTCAGTATTCAGTGCAAATCTTGCCAATCTGATAGATGCTTATGCCTTATGAAGTACAATGTTTTCTGCAATGCTGTAAGACAGTTTTTAATGTGTTAGAAGTTATATGCACAAAAACTTATGTTAGGACTTCAATGATCAAGATTGTCAGTTTACAGCTTTCTGAGTCCAGTAATGCTGAAATAGTGTTTCTGTTCAAATGAAGTGAAATCAAGCTCAAATCTGCTCAAAAGCTTGTCTCTGTATTAGAGAAAGCTGTTTCATTCAGTATTCAGTGCAAATCTTGCCAAACTGATAGATGCTTATGCCTTATGAAGTACAATGTTTTCTGCAATGCTGTAAGACAGTTTTTAATGTGTTAGAAGTTATATACACAAAAACTAATGTTAGGACTTCAATGATCAAGATTGTCAGTTTACAGCTTTCTGAGTCCATTAATGCTGAAATAGTGCTTCTGTTCAAATGAAGTGAAATCTAGCCCAAATCTGCTCAAAAGCTTGTCTCTCTATTAGAGAAAGCTGTTTCATTCTGTATTCAGTGCAAATCTTGCCAAACTGATAGATGCTTATGCCATATGAAATACAATGTTTTCTGCAATGCTGTAAGACAGTTTTTAATGTGTTAGAAGTTATATACACAAAAACTAATGTTAGGACTTCAATGATCAAGATTGTCAGTTTACAGCTTTCTGAGTCCAGTAATGCTGAAATAGTGTTTCTGTTCAAATGAAGTGAAATCAAGCCCAAATCTGCTCAAAAGCTTGTCTCTCTAATAGAGAAAGCTGTTTCATTCAGTATTCAGTGCAAATCTTGCCAAACTGATAGATGCTTATGCCATATGAAATACAATGTTTTCTGCAATGCTGTAAGACAGTTTTTAATGTGTTAGAAGTTATATGCACAAAAACTTATGTTAGGACTTCAATGATCAAGATTGTCAGTTTACAGCTTTCTGAGTCCAGTAACGCTGAAATAGTACTTCTGTTCAAATGAAGTGAAATCTAGCCCAAATCTGCTCAAAAGCTTGTCTCTCTATTAGAGAAAGCTGTTTCATTCATTATTCAGTGCAAATCTTGCC
>NC_068383.1:29237591-29256797 GCF_023724105.1 Carassius gibelio | reverse complement strand
CTTGTCTCTCTAATAGAGAAAGCTGTTTCATTCAGTATTCAGTGCAAATCTTGCCAAACTGATAGATGCTTATGCCATATGAAATACAATGTTTTCTGCAATGCTGTAAGACAGTTTTTAATGTGTTAGAAGTTATATGCACAAAAACTTATGTTAGGACTTCAATGATCAAGATTGTCAGTTTACAGCTTTCTGAGTCCAGTAATGCTGAAATAGTACTTCTGTTCAAATGAAGTGAAATCTAGCCCAAATCTGCTCAAAAGCTTGTCTCTCTATTAGATAAAGCTGTTTCATTCAGTATTCAGTGCAAATCTTGCCAAACTGAAACAAGCTTATGCCTTATGAAGTACAATGTTTTCTGCAATGCTGTAAGACAGTTTTTAATGTGTTAGAAGTTATATGCACAAAAACTTATGTTAGGACTTCAATGATCAAGATTGTCAGTTTACAGCTTTCTGAGTCCAGTAATGCTGAAATAGTGTTTCTGTTGAAATGAAGTGAAATCAAGCCCAAATCTGCTCAATAGCTTTTCTCTCTATTAGATAAAGCTGTTTCATTCAGTATTCAGTGCAAATCTTGCCAAACTGAAACAAGCTTATGCCTTATGAAGTACAATGTTTTCTGCAATGCTGTAAGACAGTTTTTAATGTGTTAGAAGTTATATGCACAAAAACTTATGTTAGGACTTCAATGATCAAGATTGTCAGTTTACAGCTTTCTGAGTCCAGTAATGCTGAAATAGTGTTTCTGTTCAAATGAAGTGAAATCAAGCCCAAATCTGCTCAAAAGCTTTTCTCTCTAATAGAGAATGCGGTTTCAATCAGTATTCAGTGCAAATCTTGCCAAACTGAAACATGCTTATGTCTTATGAAATAAAATGTTTTCTGCAATGCTGTAAGACAGTTTTTAATGTGTTAGAAGTTATATGCACAAAAACTAATGTTAGGACTTCAATGATCAAGATTGTCAGTTTACAGCTTTCTGAGTCCAGTAATGTTGAAATAGTGTTTCTGTTCAAATGAAGTGAAATCAAGCCCAAATCTGCTCAAAAGCTTTTCTCTCTATTAGAGAAAGCTGTTTCATTCAGTATTCAGTGCAAATCTTGCCAAACTGAAACATGCTTATGTCTTATGAAATAAAATGTTTTCTGCAATGCTGTAAGACAGTTTTTAATGTGTTAGAAGTTATATACACAAAAACTAATGTTAGGACTTCAATGATCAAGATTGTCAGTTTACAGCTTTCTGAGTCCAGTAATGCTGAAATAGTGTTTCTGTTGAAATGAAGTGAAATCAAGCCCAAATCTGCTCAAAAGCTTTTCTCTCTATTAGATAAAGCTGTTTCATTCAGTATTCAGTGCTAATCTTGCCAAACTGAAACAAGCTTATGTCTTATGAAATAAAATGTTTTCTGCAATGCTGTAAGACAGTTTTTAATGTGTTAGAAGTTATATGCACAAAAACTTATGTTAGGACTTCAATGATCAAGATTGTCAGTTTACAGCTTTCTGAGTCCAGTAATGCTGAAATAGTGTTTCTGTTGAAATGAAGTGAAATTAAGCCCAAATCTGCTCAAAAGCTTTTCTCTCTATTAGATAAAGCTGTTTCATTCAGTATTCAGTGCAAATCTTGCCAAACTGAAACAAGCTTATGTCTTATGAAGTACAATGTTTTCTGCAATGCTGTAAGACAGTTTTTAATGTGTTAGAAGTTATATGCACAAAAACTTATGTTAGGACTTCAATGATCAAGATTGTCAGTTTACAGCTTTCTGAGTCCAGTAATGCTGAAATAGTGTTTCTGTTGAAATGAAGTGAAATCAAGCCCAAATCTGCTCAAAAGCTTTTCTCTCTATTAGATAAAGCTGTTTCATTCAGTATTCAGTGCAAATCTTGCCAAACTGAAACAAGCTTATGCCTTATGAAGTACAATGTTTTCTGCAATGCTGTAAGACAGTTTTTAATGTGTTAGAAGTTATATGCACAAAAACTTATGTTAGGACTTCAATGATCAAGATTGTCAGTTTACAGCTTTCTGAGTCCAGTAATGCTGAAATAGTGTTTCTGTTGAAATGAAGTGAAATCAAGCCCAAATCTGCTCAATAGCTTTTCTCTCTATTAGATAAAGCTGTTTCATTCAGTATTCAGTGCAAATCTTGCCAAACTGAAACAAGCTTATGCCTTATGAAGTACAATGTTTTCTGCAATGCTGTAAGACAGTTTTTAATGTGTTAGAAGTTATATGCACAAAAACTTATGTTAGGACTTCAATGATCAAGATTGTCAGTTTACAGCTTTCTGAGTCCAGTAATGCTGAAATAGTGTTTCTGTTCAAATGAAGTGAAATCAAGCCCAAATCTGCTCAAAAGCTTTTCTCTCTAATAGAGAATGCGGTTTCAATCAGTATTCAGTGCAAATCTTGCCAAACTGAAACATGCTTATGTCTTATGAAGTACAATGTTTTCTGCAATGCTGTAAGACAGTTTTTAATGTGTTAGAAGTTATATGCACAAAAACTTATGTTAGGACTTCAATGATCAAGATTGTCAGTTTACAGCTTTCTGAGTCCAGTAATGCTGAAATAGTGTTTCTGTTGAAATGAAGTGAAATCAAGCCCAAATCTGCTCAATAGCTTTTCTCTCTATTAGATAAAGCTGTTTCATTCAGTATTCAGTGCAAATCTTGCCAAACTGAAACAAGCTTATGCCTTATGAAGTACAATGTTTTCTGCAATGCTGTAAGACAGTTTTTAATGTGTTAGAAGTTATATGCACAAAAACTTATGTTAGGACTTCAATGATCAAGATTGTCAGTTTACAGCTTTCTGAGTCCAGTAATGCTGAAATAGTGTTTCTGTTCAAATGAAGTGAAATCAAGCCCAAATCTGCTCAAAAGCTTTTCTCTCTAATAGAGAATGCGGTTTCAATCAGTATTCAGTGCAAATCTTGCCAAACTGAAACATGCTTATGTCTTATGAAATAAAATGTTTTCTGCAATGCTGTAAGACAGTTTTTAATGTGTTAGAAGTTATATGCACAAAAACTAATGTTAGGACTTCAATGATCAAGATTGTCAGTTTACAGCTTTCTGAGTCCAGTAATGCTGAAATAGTGTTTCTGTTGAAATGAAGTGAAATTAAGCCCAAATCTGCTCAAAAGCTTTTCTCTCTATTAGATAAAGCTGTTTCATTCAGTATTCAGTGCAAATCTTGCCAAACTGAAACAAGCTTATGTCTTATGAAGTACAATGTTTTCTGCAATGCTGTAAGACAGTTTTTAATGTATTAGAAGTTATATGCACAAAAACTTATGTTAGGACTTCAATGATCAAGATTGTCAGTTTACAGCTTTCTGAGTCCAGTAATGCTGAAATAGTGTTTCTGTTGAAATGAAGTGAAATCAAGCCCAAATCTGCTCAAAAGCTTTTCTCTCTATTAGATAAAGCTGTTTCATTCAGTATTCAGTGCAAATCTTGCCAAACTGAAACAAGCTTATGCCTTATGAAGTACAATGTTTTCTGCAATGCTGTAAGACAGTTTTTAATGTGTTAGAAGTTATATGCACAAAAACTTATGTTAGGACTTCAATGATCAAGATTGTCAGTTTACAGCTTTCTGAGTCCAGTAATGCTGAAATAGTGTTTCTGTTGAAATGAAGTGAAATCAAGCCCAAATCTGCTCAATAGCTTTTCTCTCTATTAGATAAAGCTGTTTCATTCAGTATTCAGTGCAAATCTTGCCAAACTGAAACAAGCTTATGCCTTATGAAGTACAATGTTTTCTGCAATGCTGTAAGACAGTTTTTAATGTGTTAGAAGTTATATGCACAAAAACTTATGTTAGGACTTCAATGATCAAGATTGTCAGTTTACAGCTTTCTGAGTCCAGTAATGCTGAAATAGTGTTTCTGTTTCAATGAAGTGAAATCAAGCCCAAATCTGCTCAAAAGCTTTTCTCTCTAATAGAGAATGCGGTTTCAATCAGTATTCAGTGCAAATCTTGCCAAACTGAAACATGCTTATGTCTTATGAAATAAAATGTTTTCTGCAATGCTGTAAGACAGTTTTTAATGTGTTAGAAGTTATATGCACAAAAACTAATGTTAGGACTTCAATGATCAAGATTGTCAGTTTACAGCTTTCTGAGTCCAGTAATGTTGAAATAGTGTTTCTGTTCAAATGAAGTGAAATCAAGCCCAAATCTGCTCAAAAGCTTTTCTCTCTATTAGAGAAAGCTGTTTCATTCAGTATTCAGTGCAAATCTTGCCAAACTGAAACATGCTTATGTCTTATGAAATAAAATGTTTTCTGCAATGCTGTAAGACAGTTTTTAATGTGTTAGAAGTTATATACACAAAAACTAATGTTAGGACTTCAATGATCAAGATTGTCAGTTTACAGCTTTCTGAGTCCAGTAATGCTGAAATAGTGTTTCTGTTGAAATGAAGTGAAATCAAGCCCAAATCTGCTCAAAAGCTTTTCTCTCTATTAGATAAAGCTGTTTCATTCAGTATTCAGTGCTAATCTTGCCAAACTGAAACAAGCTTATGTCTTATGAAATAAAATGTTTTCTGCAATGCTGTAAGACAGTTTTTAATGTGTTAGAAGTTATATGCACAAAAACTTATGTTAGGACTTCAATGATCAAGATTGTCAGTTTACAGCTTTCTGAGTCCAGTAATGCTGAAATAGTGTTTCTGTTGAAATGAAGTGAAATTAAGCCCAAATCTGCTCAAAAGCTTTTCTCTCTATTAGATAAAGCTGTTTCATTCAGTATTCAGTGCTAATCTTGCCAAACTGAAACAAGCTTATGTCTTATGAAATAAAATGTTTTCTGCAATGCTGTAAGACAGTTTTTAATGTGTTAGAAGTTATATGCACAAAAACTTATGTTAGGACTTCAATGATCAAGATTGTCAGTTTACAGCTTTCTGAGTCCAGTAATGCTGAAATAGTGTTTCTGTTGAAATGAAGTGAAATTAAGCCCAAATCTGCTCAAAAGCTTTTCTCTCTATTAGATAAAGCTGTTTCATTCAGTATTCAGTGCAAATCTTGCCAAACTGAAACAAGCTTATGTCTTATGAAGTACAATGTTTTCTGCAATGCTGTAAGACAGTTTTTAATGTGTTAGAAGTTATATGCACAAAAACTTATGTTAGGACTTCAATGATCAAGATTGTCAGTTTACAGCTTTCTGAGTCCAGTAATGCTGAAATAGTGTTTCTGTTGAAATGAAGTGAAATCAAGCCCAAATCTGCTCAAAAGCTTTTCTCTCTATTAGATAAAGCTGTTTCATTCAGTATTCAGTGCAAATCTTGCCAAACTGAAACAAGCT
Source organism: Carassius gibelio (assembly GCF_023724105.1). Taxonomy (NCBI): domain Eukaryota; kingdom Metazoa; phylum Chordata; class Actinopteri; order Cypriniformes; family Cyprinidae; genus Carassius; species Carassius gibelio. Next base: position 29,251,467 of record NC_068383.1, on the reverse strand, counting down.
TATGCCTTATGAAGTACAATGTTTTCTGCAATGCTGTAAGACAGTTTTTAATGTGTTAGAAGTTATATGCACAAAAACTTATGTTAGGACTGCAATGATCAAGATTGTCAGTTTACAGCTTTCTGAGTCCAGTAATGCTGAAATAGTGTTTCTGTTCAAATGAAGTGAAATCAAGCCCAAATCTGCTCAAAAGCTTTTCTCTCTATTAGATAAAGCTGTTTCATTCAATATTCAGTGCAAATCTTGCCAAACTGAAACAAGCTTATGTCTTATGAAGTACAATGTTTTCTGCAATGCTGTAAGACAGTTTTTAATGTGTTAGAAGTTATATGCACAAAAACTTATGTTAGGACTTCAATGATCAAGATTGTCAGTTTACAGCTTTCTGAGTCCAGTAATGCTGAAATAGTGTTTCTGTTCAAATGAAGTGAAATCAAGCCCAAATCTGCTCAAAAGCTTTTCTCTCTAATAGAGAATGCGGTTTCAATCAGTATTCAGTGCAAATCTTGCCAAACTGAAACAAGCTTATGTCTTATGAAATAAAATGTTTTCTGCAATGCTGTAAGACAGTTTTTAATGTGTTAGAAGTTATATGCACAAAAACTAATGTTAGGACTTCAATGATCAAGATTGTCAGTTTACAGCTTTCTGAGTCCAGTAATGTTGAAATAGTGTTTCTGTTCAAATGAAGTGAAATCAAGCCCAAATCTGCTCAAAAGCTTTTCTCTCTATTAGAGAAAGCTGTTTCATTCAGTATTCAGTGCAAATCTTGCCAAACTGAAACATGCTTATGTCTTATGAAATAAAATGTTTTCTGCAATGCTGTAAGACAGTTTTTAATGTGTTAGAAGTTATATACACAAAAACTAATGTTAGGACTTCAATGATCAAGATTGTCAGTTTACAGCTTTCTGAGTCCAGTAATGCTGAAATAGTGTTTCTGTTGAAATGAAGTGAAATCAAGCCCAAATCTGCTCAAAAGCTTTTCTCTCTATTAGATAAAGCTGTTTCATTCAGTATTCAGTGCTAATCTTGCCAAACTGAAACAAGCTTATGTCTTATGAAATAAAATGTTTTCTGCAATGCTGTAAGACAGTTTTTAATGTGTTAGAAGTTATATGCACAAAAACTTATGTTAGGACTTCAATGATCAAGATTGTCAGTTTACAGCTTTCTGAGTCCAGTAATGCTGAAATAGTGTTTCTGTTGAAATGAAGTGAAATTAAGCCCAAATCTGCTCAAAAGCTTTTCTCTCTATTAGATAAAGCTGTTTCATTCAGTATTCAGTGCAAATCTTGCCAAACTGAAACAAGCTTATGTCTTATGAAGTACAATGTTTTCTGCAATGCTGTAAGACAGTTTTTAATGTGTTAGAAGTTATATGCACAAAAACTTATGTTAGGACTTCAATGATCAAGATTGTCAGTTTACAGCTTTCTGAGTCCAGTAATGCTGAAATAGTGTTTCTGTTGAAATGAAGTGAAATCAAGCCCAAATCTGCTCAAAAGCTTTTCTCTCTATTAGATAAAGCTGTTTCATTCAGTATTTAGTGCAAATCTTGCCAAACTGAAACAAGCTTATGCCTTATGAAGTACAATGTTTTCTGCAATGCTGTAAGACAGTTTTTAATGTGTTAGAAGTTATATGCACAAAAACTTATGTTAGGACTTCAATGATCAAGATTGTCAGTTTACAGCTTTCTGAGTCCAGTAATGCTGAAATAGTGTTTCTGTTGAAATGAAGTGAAATCAAGCCCAAATCTGCTCAATAGCTTTTCTCTCTATTAGATAAAGCTGTTTCATTCAGTATTCAGTGCAAATCTTGCCAAACTGAAACAAGCTTATGCCTTATGAAGTACAATGTTTTCTGCAATGCTGTAAGACAGTTTTTAATGTGTTAGAAGTTATATGCACAAAAACTTATGTTAGGACTTCAATGATCAAGATTGTCAGTTTACAGCTTTCTGAGTCCAGTAATGCTGAAATAGTGTTTCTGTTCAAATGAAGTGAAATCAAGCCCAAATCTGCTCAAAAGCTTTTCTCTCTAATAGAGAATGCGGTTTCAATCAGTATTCAGTGCAAATCTTGCCAAACTGAAACATGCTTATGTCTTATGAAATAAAATGTTTTCTGCAATGCTGTAAGACAGTTTTTAATGTGTTAGAAGTTATATGCACAAAAACTAATGTTAGGACTTCAATGATCAAGATTGTCAGTTTACAGCTTTCTGAGTCCAGTAATGTTGAAATAGTGTTTCTGTTCAAATGAAGTGAAATCAAGCCCAAATCTGCTCAAAAGCTTTTCTCTCTATTAGAGAAAGCTGTTTCATTCAGTATTCAGTGCAAATCTTGCCAAACTGAAACATGCTTATGTCTTATGAAATAAAATGTTTTCTGCAATGCTGTAAGACAGTTTTTAATGTGTTAGAAGTTATATACACAAAAACTAATGTTAGGACTTCAATGATCAAGATTGTCAGTTTACAGCTTTCTGAGTCCAGTAATGCTGAAATAGTGTTTCTGTTGAAATGAAGTGAAATCAAGCCCAAATCTGCTCAAAAGCTTTTCTCTCTATTAGATAAAGCTGTTTCATTCAGTATTCAGTGCTAATCTTGCCAAACTGAAACAAGCTTATGTCTTATGAAATAAAATGTTTTCTGCAATGCTGTAAGACAGTTTTTAATGTGTTAGAAGTTATATGCACAAAAACTTATGTTAGGACTTCAATGATCAAGATTGTCAGTTTACAGCTTTCTGAGTCCAGTAATGCTGAAATAGTGTTTCTGTTGAAATGAAGTGAAATTAAGCCCAAATCTGCTCAAAAGCTTTTCTCTCTATTAGATAAAGCTGTTTCATTCAGTATTCAGTGCAAATCTTGCCAAACTGAAACAAGCTTATGTCTTATGAAGTACAATGTTTTCTGCAATGCTGTAAGACAGTTTTTAATGTGTTAGAAGTTATATGCACAAAAACTTATGTTAGGACTTCAATGATCAAGATTGTCAGTTTACAGCTTTCTGAGTCCAGTAATGCTGAAATAGTGTTTCTGTTGAAATGAAGTGAAATCAAGCCCAAATCTGCTCAAAAGCTTTTCTCTCTATTAGATAAAGCTGTTTCATTCAGTATTCAGTGCAAATCTTGCCAAACTGAAACAAGCTTATGCCTTATGAAGTACAATGTTTTCTGCAATGCTGTAAGACAGTTTTTAATGTGTTAGAAGTTATATGCACAAAAAACTTATGTTAGGACTTCAATGATCAAGATTGTCAGTTTACAGCTTTCTGAGTCCAGTAATGCTGAAATAGTGTTTCTGTTGAAATGAAGTGAAATCAAGCCCAAATCTGCTCAATAGCTTTTCTCTCTATTAGATAAAGCTGTTTCATTCAGTATTCAGTGCAAATCTTGCCAAACTGAAACAAGCTTATGCCTTATGAAGTACAATGTTTTCTGCAATGCTGTAAGACAGTTTTTAATGTGTTAGAAGTTATATGCACAAAAACTTATGTTAGGACTTCAATGATCAAGATTGTCAGTTTACAGCTTTCTGAGTCCAGTAATGCTGAAATAGTGTTTCTGTTCAAATGAAGTGAAATCAAGCCCAAATCTGCTCAAAAGCTTTTCTCTCTAATAGAGAATGCGGTTTCAATCAGTATTCAGTGCAAATCTTGCCAAACTGAAACATGCTTATGTCTTATGAAATAAAATGTTTTCTGCAATGCTGTAAGACAGTTTTTAATGTGTTAGAAGTTATATGCACAAAAACTAATGTTAGGACTTCAATGATCAAGATTGTCAGTTTACAGCTTTCTGAGTCCAGTAATGCTGAAATAGTGTTTCTGTTGAAATGAAGTGAAATTAAGCCCAAATCTGCTCAAAAGCTTTTCTCTCTATTAGAATAAAGCTGTTTCATTCAGTATTCAGTGCAAATCTTGCCAAACTGAAACAAGCTTATGTCTTATGAAGTACAATGTTTTCTGCAATGCTGTAAGACAGTTTTTAATGTGTTAGAAGTTATATGCACAAAAACTTATGTTAGGACTTCAATGATCAAGATTGTCAGTTTACAGCTTTCTGAGTCCAGTAATGCTGAAATAGTGTTTCTGTTGAAATGAAGTGAAATTAAGCCCAAATCTGCTCAAAAGCTTTTCTCTCTATTAGATAAAGCTGTTTCATTCAGTATTCAGTGCAAATCTTGCCAAACTGAAACAAGCTTATGTCTTATGAAGTACAATGTTTTCTGCAATGCTGTAAGACAGTTTTTAATGTGTTAGAAGTTATATGCACAAAAACTTATGTTAGGACTTCAATGATCAAGATTGTCAGTTTACAGCTTTCTGAGTCCAGTAATGCTGAAATAGTGTTTCTGTTGAAATGAAGTGAAATCAAGCCCAAAATCTGCTCAAAAGCTTTTCTTTCTATTAGATAAAGCTGTTTCATTCAGTATTCAGTGCAAATCTTGCCAAACTGAAACAAGCTTATGCCTTATGAAGTACAATGTTTTCTGCAATGCTGTAAGACAGTTTTTTAATGTGTTAGAAGTTATATGCACAAGAAAACTTATGTTAGGACTTCAATGATCAAGATTGTCAGTTTACAGCTTTCTGAGTCCAGTAATGCTGAAATAGTGTTTCTGTTCAAATGAAGTGAAAATCAAGCCCAAATCTGCTCAAAAAGCTTTTCTCTCTAATAGAGAATGCGGTTTCAATCAGTATTCAGTGCAAATCTTGCCAAACTGAAACATGCTTATGTCTTATGAAATAAAATGTTTTCTGCAATGCTGTAAGACAGTTTTTAATGTGTTAGAGAGTTATATGCACAAAAACTAATGTTAGGACTTCAATGATCAAGATTGTCAGTTTACAGCTTTCTGAGTCCAGTAATGTTGAAATAGTGTTTCTGTTCAAATGAAGTGAAATCAAGCCCAAATCTGCTCAAAAGCTTTTCTCTCTATTAGAGAAAGCTGTTTCATTCAGTATTCAGTGCAAATCTTGCCAAACTGAAACATGCTTATGTCTTATGAAATAAAATGTTTTCTGCAATGCTGTAAGACAGTTTTTAATGTGTTAGAAGTTATATACACAAAAACTAATGTTAGGACTTCAATGATCAAGATTGTCAGTTTACAGCTTTCTGAGTCCAGTAATGCTGAAATAGTGTTTCTGTTCAAATGAAGTGAAATCAAGCCCAAATCTGCTCAAAAGCTTTTCTCTCTATTAGAGGAAGCTGTTTCAGTCAGTATTCAGTGCAAATCTTGCCAAACTGAAACAAGCTTATGCCTTATGAAGTACAATGTTTTCTGCAATGCTGTAAGACAGTTTTTAATGTGTTAGAAGTTATATGCACAAAAACTAATGTTAGGACTGCAATGATCAAGATTGTCAGTTTACAGCTTTCTGAGTCCAGTAATGTTGAAATAGTGTTTCTGTTCAAATGAAGTGAAATCAAGCCCAAATCTGCTCAAAAGCTTTTTCTCTCTATTAGATAAAGCTGTTTCATTCAGTATTCAGTGCAAATCTTGCCAAACTGAAACAAGCTTATGCCTTATGAAGTACAATGTTTTCTGCAATGCTGTAAGACAGTTTTTAATGTGTTAGAAGTTATATGCACAAAAACTTATGTTAGGACTGCAATGATCAAGATTGTCAGTTTACAGCTTTCTGAGTCCAGTAATGCTGAAATAGTGTTTCTGTTCAAATGAAGTGAAATCAAGCCCAAATCTGCTCAAAAGCTTTTCTCTCTATTAGATAAAGCTGTTTCATTCAGTATTTAGTGCAAATCTTGCCAAACTGAAACAAGCTTATGCCTTATGAAGTACAATGTTTTCTGCAATGCTGTAAGACAGTTTTTAATGTGTTAGAAGTTATATGCACAAAAACTTATGTTAGGACTTCAATGATCAAGATTGTCAGTTTACAGCTTTCTGAGTCCAGTAATGCTGAAATAGTGTTTCTGTTGAAATGAAGTGAAATCAAGCCCAAATCTGCTCAATAGCTTTTCTCTCTATTAGATAAAGCTGTTTCATTCAGTATTCAGTGCAAATCTTGCCAAACTGAAACAAGCTTATGCCTTATGAAGTACAATGTTTTCTGCAATGCTGTAAGACAGTTTTTAATGTGTTAGAAGTTATATGCACAAAAACTTATGTTAGGACTTCAATGATCAAGATTGTCAGTTTACAGCTTTCTGAGTCCAGTAATGCTGAAATAGTGTTTCTGTTCAAATGAAGTGAAATCAAGCCCAAATCTGCTCAAAAGCTTTTCTCTCTAATAGAGAATGCGGTTTCAATCAGTATTCAGTGCAAATCTTGCCAAACTGAAACATGCTTATGTCTTATGAAATAAAATGTTTTCTGCAATGCTGTAAGACAGTTTTTAATGTGTTAGAAGTTATATGCACAAAAAACTAATGTTAGGACTTCAATGATCAAGATTGTCAGTTTACAGCTTTCTGAGTCCAGTAATGTTGAAATAGTGTTTCTGTTCAAATGAAGTGAAATCAAGCCCAAATCTGCTCAAAAGCTTTTCTCTCTATTAGAGAAAGCTGTTTCATTCAGTATTCAGTGCAAATCTTGCCAAACTGAAACATGCTTATGTCTTATGAAATAAAATGTTTTCTGCAATGCTGTAAGACAGTTTTTAATGTGTTAGAAGTTATATACACAAAAACTAATGTTAGGACTTCAATGATCAAGATTGTCAGTTTACAGCTTTCTGAGTCCAGTAATGCTGAAATAGTGTTTCTGTTGAAATGAAGGTGAAATCAAGCCCAAATCTGCTCAAAAGCTTTTCTCTCTATTAGATAAAGCTGTTTCATTCAGTATTCAGTGCTAATCTTGCCAAACTGAAACAAGCTTATGTCTTATGAAATAAAATGTTTTCTGCAATGCTGTAAGACAGTTTTTAATGTGTTAGAAGTTATATGCACAAAAACTTATGTTAGGACTTCAATGATCAAGATTGTCAGTTTACAGCTTTCTGAGTCCAGTAATGCTGAAATAGTGTTTCTGTTGAAATGAAGTGAAATTAAGCCCAAATCTGCTCAAAAGCTTTTCTCTCTATTAGATAAAGCTGTTTCATTCAGTATTCAGTGCAAATCTTGCCAAACTGAAACAAGCTTATGTCTTATGAAGTACAATGTTTTCTGCAATGCTGTAAGACAGTTTTTAATGTGTTAGAAGTTATATGCACAAAAACTTATGTTAGGACTTCAATGATCAAGATTGTCAGTTTACAGCTTTCTGAGTCCAGTAATGCTGAAATAGTGTTTCTGTTGAAATGAAGTGAAATCAAGCCCAAATCTGCTCAAAAGCTTTTCTCTCTATTAGATAAAGCTGTTTCATTCAGTATTCAGTGCAAATCTTGCCAAACTGAAACAAGCTTATGCCTTATGAAGTACAATGTTTTCTGCAATGCTGTAAGACAGTTTTTAATGTGTTAGAAGTTATATGCACAAAAACTTATGTTAGGACTTCAATGATCAAGATTGTCAGTTTACAGCTTTCTGAGTCCAGTAATGCTGAAATAGTGTTTCTGTTGAAATGAAGTGAAATCAAGCCCAAATCTGCTCAATAGCTTTTCTCTCTATTAGATAAAGCTGTTTCATTCAGTATTCAGTGCAAATCTTGCCAAACTGAAACAAGCTTATGCCTTATGAAGTACAATGTTTTCTGCAATGCTGTAAGACAGTTTTTAATGTGTTAGAAGTTATATGCACAAAAACTTATGTTAGGACTTCAATGATCAAGATTGTCAGTTTACAGCTTTCTGAGTCCAGTAATGCTGAAATAGTGTTTCTGTTCAAATGAAGTGAAATCAAGCCCAAATCTGCTCAAAAGCTTTTCTCTCTAATAGAGAATGCGGTTTCAATCAGTATTCAGTGCAAATCTTGCCAAACTGAAACATGCTTATGTCTTATGAAATAAAATGTTTTCTGCAATGCTGTAAGACAGTTTTTAATGTGTTAGAAGTTATATGCACAAAAACTAATGTTAGGACTTCAATGATCAAGATTGTCAGTTTACAGCTTTCTGAGTCCAGTAATGCTGAAATAGTGTTTCTGTTGAAATGAAGTGAAATTAAGCCCAAATCTGCTCAAAAGCTTTTCTCTCTATTAGATAAAGCTGTTTCATTCAGTATTCAGTGCAAATCTTGCCAAACTGAAACAAGCTTATGTCTTATGAAGTACAATGTTTTCTGCAATGCTGTAAGACAGTTTTTAATGTGTTAGAAGTTATATGCACAAAAACTTATGTTAGGACTTCAATGATCAAGATTGTCAGTTTACAGCTTTCTGAGTCCAGTAATGCTGAAATAGTGTTTCTGTTGAAATGAAGTGAAATTAAGCCCAAATCTGCTCAAAAGCTTTTCTCTCTATTAGATAAAGCTGTTTCATTCAGTATTCAGTGCAAATCTTGCCAAACTGAAACAAGCTTATGTCTTATGAAGTACAATGTTTTCTGCAATGCTGTAAGACAGTTTTTAATGTGTTAGAAGTTATATGCACAAAAACTTATGTTAGGACTTCAATGATCAAGATTGTCAGTTTACAGCTTTCTGAGTCCAGTAATGCTGAAATAGTGTTTCTGTTGAAATGAAGTGAAATCAAGCCCAAATCTGCTCAAAAGCTTTTCTTTCTATTAGATAAAGCTGTTTCATTCAGTATTCAGTGCAAATCTTGCCAAACTGAAACAAGCTTATGCCTTATGAAGTACAATGTTTTCTGCAATGCTGTAAGACAGTTTTTAATGTGTTAGAAGTTATATGCACAAAAACTTATGTTAGGACTTCAATGATCAAGATTGTCAGTTTACAGCTTTCTGAGTCCAGTAATGCTGAAATAGTGTTTCTGTTGAAATGAAGTGAAATCAAGCCCAAATCTGCTCAATAGCTTTTCTCTCTATTAGATAAAGCTGTTTCATTCAGTATTCAGTGCAAATCTTGCCAAACTGAAACAAGCTTATGCCTTATGAAGTACAATGTTTTCTGCAATGCTGTAAGACAGTTTTTAATGTGTTAGAAGTTATATGCACAAAAACTTATGTTAGGACTTCAATGATCAAGATTGTCAGTTTACAGCTTTCTGAGTCCAGTAATGCTGAAATAGTGTTTCTGTTCAAATGAAGTGAAATCAAGCCCAAATCTGCTCAAAAGCTTTTCTCTCTAATAGAGAATGCGGTTTCAATCAGTATTCAGTGCAAATCTTGCCAAACTGAAACATGCTTATGTCTTATGAAATAAAATGTTTTCTGCAATGCTGTAAGACAGTTTTTAATGTGTTAGAAGTTATATGCACAAAAACTAATGTTAGGACTTCAATGATCAAGATTGTCAGTTTACAGCTTTCTGAGTCCAGTAATGTTGAAATAGTGTTTCTGTTCAAATGAAGTGAAATCAAGCCCAAATCTGCTCAAAAGCTTTTCTCTCTATTAGAGAAAGCTGTTTCATTCAGTATTCAGTGCAAATCTTGCCAAACTGAAACATGCTTATGTCTTATGAAATAAAATGTTTTCTGCAATGCTGTAAGACAGTTTTTAATGTGTTAGAAGTTATATACACAAAAACTAATGTTAGGACTTCAATGATCAAGATTGTCAGTTTACAGCTTTCTGAGTCCAGTAATGCTGAAATAGTGTTTCTGTTCAAATGAAGTGAAATCAAGCCCAAATCTGCTCAAAAGCTTTTCTCTCTATTAGAGGAAGCTGTTTCATTCAGTATTCAGTGCAAATCTTGCCAAACTGAAACAAGCTTATGCCTTATGAAGTACAATGTTTTCTGCAATGCTGTAAGACAGTTTTTAATGTGTTAGAAGTTATATGCACAAAAACTAATGTTAGGACTGCAATGATCAAGATTGTCAGTTTACAGCTTTCTGAGTCCAGTAATGTTGAAATAGTGTTTCTGTTCAAATGAAGTGAAATCAAGCCCAAATCTGCTCAAAAGCTTTTCTCTCTATTAGATAAAGCTGTTTCATTCAGTATTCAGTGCAAATCTTGCCAAACTGAAACAAGCTTATGCCTTATGAAGTACAATGTTTTCTGCAATGCTGTAAGACAGTTTTTAATGTGTTAGAAGTTATATGCACAAAAACTTATGTTAGGACTGCAATGATCAAGATTGTCAGTTTACAGCTTTCTGAGTCCAGTAATGCTGAAATTGTGTTTCTGTTCAAATGAAGTGAAATCAAGCCCAAATCTGCTCAAAAGCTTTTCTCTCTATTAGATAAAGCTGTTTCATTCAATATTCAGTGCAAATCTTGCCAAACTGAAACAAGCTTATGTCTTATGAAGTACAATGTTTTCTGCAATGCTGTAAGACAGTTTTTAATGTGTTAGAAGTTATATGCACAAAAACTTATGTTAGGACTTCAATGATCAAGATTGTCAGTTTACAGCTTTCTGAGTCCAGTAATGCTGAAATAGTGTTTCTGTTCAAATGAAGTGAAATCAAGCCCAAATCTGCTCAAAAGCTTTTCTCTCTAATAGAGAATGCGGTTTCAATCAGTATTCAGTGCAAATCTTGCCAAACTGAAACATGCTTATGTCTTATGAAATAAAATGTTTTCTGCAATGCTGTAAGACAGTTTTTAATGTGTTAGAAGTTATATACACAAAAACTAATGTTAGGACTTCAATGATCAAGATTGTCAGTTTACAGCTTTCTGAGTCCAGTAATGTTGAAATAGTGTTTCTGTTCAAATGAAGTGAAATCAAGCCCAAATCTGCTCAAAAGCTTTTCTCTCTATTAGAGAAAGCTGTTTCATTCAGTATTCAGTGCAAATCTTGCCAAACTGAAACAAGCTTATGCCTTATGAAGTACAATGTTTTCTGCAATGCTGTAAGACAGTTTTTAATGTGTTTGAAGTTATATGCACAAAAACTAATGTTAGGACTGCAATGATCAAGATTGTCAGTTTACAGCTTTCTGAGTCCAGTAATGCTGAAATAGTGTTTCTGTTGAAATGAAGTGAAATTAAGCCCAAATCTGCTCAAAAGCTTTTCTCTCTATTAGATAAAGCTGTTTCATTCAGTATTCAGTGCAAATCTTGCCAAACTGAAACAAGCTTATGTCTTATGAAGTACAATGTTTTCTGCAATGCTGTAAGACAGTTTTTAATGTGTTAGAAGTTATATGCACAAAAACTTATGTTAGGACTTCAATGATCAAGATTGTCAGTTTACAGCTTTCTGAGTCCAGTAATGCTGAAATAGTGTTTCTGTTGAAATGAAGTGAAATCAAGCCCAAATCTGCTCAAAAGCTTTTCTCTCTATTAGATAAAGCTGTTTCATTCAGTATTCAGTGCAAATCTTGCCAAACTGAAACAAGCTTATGCCTTATGAAGTACAATGTTTTCTGCAATGCTGTAAGACAGTTTTTAATGTGTTAGAAGTTATATGCACAAAAACTTATGTTAGGACTGCAATGATCAAGATTGTCAGTTTACAGCTTTCTGAGTCCAGTAATGCTGAAATAGTGTTTCTGTTCAAATGAAGTGAAATCAAGCCCAAATCTGCTCAAAAGCTTTTCTCTCTATTAGATAAAGCTGTTTCATTCAATATTCAGTGCAAATCTTGCCAAACTGAAACAAGCTTATGTCTTATGAAGTACAATGTTTTCTGCAATGCTGTAAGACAGTTTTTAATGTGTTAGAAGTTATATGCACAAAAACTTATGTTAGGACTTCAATGATCAAGATTGTCAGTTTACAGCTTTCTGAGTCCAGTAATGCTGAAATAGTGTTTCTGTTCAAATGAAGTGAAATCAAGCCCAAATCTGCTCAAAAGCTTTTCTCTCTAATAGAGAATGCGGTTTCAATCAGTATTCAGTGCAAATCTTGCCAAACTGAAACATGCTTATGTCTTATGAAATAAAATGTTTTCTGCAATGCTGTAAGACAGTTTTTAATGAGTTAGAAGTTATATGCACAAAAACTAATGTTAGGACTTAAATGATCAAGATTGTCAGTTTACAGCTTTCTGAGTCCAGTAATGTTGAAATAGTGTTTCTGTTCAAATGAAGTGAAATCAAGCCCAAATCTGCTCAAAAGCTTTTCTCTCTATTAGAGAAAGCTGTTTCATTCAGTATTCAGTGCAAATCTTGCCAAACTGAAACATGCTTATGTCTTATGAAATAAAATGTTTTCTGCAATGCTGTAAGACAGTTTTTAATGTGTTAGAAGTTATATACACAAAAACTAATGTTAGGACTTCAATGATCAAGATTGTCAGTTTACAGCTTTCTGAGTCCAGTAATGCTGAAATAGTGTTTCTGTTGAAATGAAGTGAAATCAAGCCCAAATCTGCTCAAAAGCTTTTCTCTCTATTAGATAAAGCTGTTTCATTCAGTATTCAGTGCTAATCTTGCCAAACTGAAACAAGCTTATGTCTTATGAAATAAAATGTTTTCTGCAATGCTGTAAGACAGTTTTTAATGTGTTAGAAGTTATATGCACAAAAACTTATGTTAGGACTTCAATGATCAAGATTGTCAGTTTACAGCTTTCTGAGTCCAGTAATGCTGAAATAGTGTTTCTGTTGAAATGAAGTGAAATCAAGCCCAAATCTGCTCAATAGCTTTTCTCTCTATTAGATAAAGCTGTTTCATTCAGTATTCAGTGCAAATCTTGCCAAACTGAAACAAGCTTATGCCTTATGAAGTACAATGTTTTCTGCAATGCTGTAAGACAGTTTTTAATGTGTTAGAAGTTATATGCACAAAAACTTATGTTAGGACTTCAATGATCAAGATTGTCAGTTTACAGCTTTCTGAGTCCAGTAATGCTGAAATAGTGTTTCTGTTCAAATGAAGTGAAATCAAGCCCAAATCTGCTCAAAAGCTTTTCTCTCTAATAGAGAATGCGGTTTCAATCAGTATTCAGTGCAAATCTTGCCAAACTGAAACATGCTTATGTCTTATGAAATAAAATGTTTTCTGCAATGCTGTAAGACAGTTTTTAATGTGTTAGAAGTTATATGCACAAAAACTAATGTTAGGACTTCAATGATCAAGATTGTCAGTTTACAGCTTTCTGAGTCCAGTAATGTTGAAATAGTGTTTCTGTTCAAATGAAGTGAAATCAAGCCCAAATCTGCTCAAAAGCTTTTCTCTCTATTAGAGAAAGCTGTTTCATTCAGTATTCAGTGCAAATCTTGCCAAACTGAAACATGCTTATGTCTTATGAAATAAAATGTTTTCTGCAATGCTGTAAGACAGTTTTTAATGTGTTAGAAGTTATATACACAAAAACTAATGTTAGGACTTCAATGATCAAGATTGTCAGTTTACAGCTTTCTGAGTCCAGTAATGCTGAAATAGTGTTTCTGTTCAAATGAAGTGAAATCAAGCCCAAATCTGCTCAAAAGCTTTTCTCTCTATTAGAGGAAGCTGTTTCATTCAGTATTCAGTGCAAATCTTGCCAAACTGAAACAAGCTTATGCCTTATGAAGTACAATGTTTTCTGCAATGCTGTAAGACAGTTTTTAATGTGTTAGAAGTTATATGCACAAAAACTAATGTTAGGACTGCAATGATCAAGATTGTCAGTTTACAGCTTTCTGAGTCCAGTAATGTTGAAATAGTGTTTCTGTTCAAATGAAGTGAAATCAAGCCCAAATCTGCTCAAAAGCTTTTCTCTCTATTAGATAAAGCTGTTTCATTCAGTATTCAGTGCAAATCTTGCCAAACTGAAACAAGCTTATGCCTTATGAAGTACAATGTTTTCTGCAATGCTGTAAGACAGTTTTTAATGTGTTTGAAGTTATATGCACAAAAACTAATGTTAGGACTGCAATGATCAAGATTGTCAGTTTACAGCTTTCTGAGTCCAGTAATGCTGAAATAGTGTTTCTGTTCAAATGAAGTGAAATCAAGCCCAAATCTGCTC